>NW_020526272.1:0-129239 GCF_003368295.1 Carassius auratus | reverse complement strand
GCAGGATAACCAGCAGAGGACTTTAAAGTGGTCCATCTCCTGTCCGATGCCAACGAATAACTTGGACTTGGTTTTGGGACGTGGTATACGGTCGAGATCTGGGCATGAGCAGGATTTTGTCAGAGAGCCTTTGAGCTTGAAGTTCTCCTTAATGATCATGCGGTCAAAGATCTCTTTGTTGTTACTAATCTTTACGGAAGTGTGTCTGAGGGACGACTGGGTTTTTATCACCTGTTGAATGTTCTTTGTCTTGTTCACCACAACATCCTGGGTGAACATATAGGTGTCATTGGTATCAGCACCTTGAAATTGTTTTGGAGGCGATGCCTTTTCAAGCCTGTGTATGCATGAGCGATGTAAGATCCATTGCCTGAAGAAAAGGCTGAGGTGAGTGTATGCTTTAGAGAGAAGAACAGCTAAGACATCGCCCACATCTGAGATGACTAGCAGCATGAGAGGGATGCCCACCATCGCATACACGATACAAGCCACCTTGCCTTCATCAGTCACTGGATACATTCGTCCATAACCTGTTATACAAGAAAAACAGAGCAGAACTGAGAGTAAGAAATCCTATTTCTAACACAATTTCCATTTTCTTCACCCATTAGACCAATGGGTCTCAGTACTGCCACCTGCTGGATGTCGTTATCAGTGCATCAGTAATGCAGTAATGCAATACAGTAAAAGTTAAGCAACAAAAAAAAAAAAACCACTCTCTATAGAGAGCAACAACAGCAACACTAATAATTAATAGGGCATTAATAATAATGATAATTATGTAATTAATTAAATTATTATAATTCTAATGATTCATTATTATACATTATTTTACTTTTATTTTTTTATTTGATCAGGGACAATGCACAGAAAAAACATTAGTCTAAAAAAGAAGAGATGTCATGTGCCAGGTTTATAGCAAAAAATGCTAATTTCCACCCGCAGTCCCTGAACAGGTAGATGTTATAGGCCCTACGTACAAAAGTTCATAAAAACATATACAGAACAATACATAAAATCATTACTTTACTCACATCATAAAAACACACTCCACTTCAGGAATCTATCACTCACTCACTCACTTACTCAATCACTCATTCAGAATTTACATCGTTCATATCACAGTCAATTCAGTGCGTACAGGTTTGCTTTAATAATAACCACTGTTTGGACAGGCGTGTAAATGTACTATAGTTTGTGCATGAGATAATTTCATTTGGAAGAATATTCCAAAGGTTCGCTGCTTTATAAAAGAATGATTGTTGACCATATGTGGCTCTACGTTTTGGAACACTGCACTCTCCTCTGACTGTCGACCGTGTGGCTCTAGAAATTCTCTCCGAATTTAATGTGACAAATTTTCTCAAGGGGGGAGCAGCGATGTTGTGGATAATTTTAATTTTAAATAAATAAAGCAGAAATTTGATTATATTTAATGAGGTTTTCAAAACTCAAAATGTTATATTTACTTTGTACTTTACAGTGATGGTACTGGCGAGGCTTTTTATCATGGATTTTTATGGCCCTTTTATATAATGATTCAAGTAATTTTAAAGATGTTTTACACGATTGAGACCAACTAGACATGCAACACAGAAGATGTGGGACAATCATAGTGTTGAGGTATATATTTGAGGCTTCCGTAGTTAATGAATTTCTAATATGTTTATAGTTCATCAAATTAAATTTCAATTTATTACTAAGATTTTTTATGTGACTTTTAAAACCAAGGTTCGAATCGAGTATTAGACCTAAATATTTTGTTTCATTTACATTTTTAATTGTTTGTCCATTTACTTGAATTTCTTGAGTTACTTGTAATTTACGTTTATTTGAAAAAAACATTGAGACCGTTTTATCAACGTTTAAGGTCAGACAAGACGTATGTAACCATTGTGCAACTTTTTGCATCTCTTTTGATAATTTGTCAGCAACCTCCAGCTCATTTTCCCCAGAAGTGAAGATAACTGTATCATCAGCGTACATGATTATATCAACGTCCGAACACACTGTAGAGAGGTCATTTATATAGATGCTAAAAAGCAAGGGTCCCAAAATAGACCCTTGTGGCACTCCCATCGAAGTGGCTCTGAACACAGATTGGATGTTATTCACTTGCACACACTGATGTCGGTCGCTCAAATAAGATCTTATCCAATTTTGGGTGTGCTCAGAGAGACTGTATTGATTTAATTTACTGTAAAGTATCTGGTGATTGACAATATCAAAAGCTTTACGCAGATCAAGGAAGACTGCTCCCACCACCCTTCCCCGATCCACATATGCCCTGATAGTTTCCAGGAAGTAACAACAGGCAGAGTCTGTTGAGTATTTCCGTCTGAAACCAAATTGCATTGGAATTAAAAGAGCTTGTGATTCAAAGTGGGTAGTAAGTTGCTCTGCCACTGTCTTCTCGAGCACTTTTGAAGCAGCTGGGAGGATACTTATTGGACGATAATTGTTCATGTCTTGTTTGTTCCCAGACTTAAATATCGGAGTGACAATCGCAGGTTTTAAGGCTGCTGGAAAAATACCCTCACTAATCGATTGATTGATCATTATTGTTAACGGATCAGAGAAGATGTCCTTATATTGTTTAAGAAAAGAAGTATCAAGTCCATGACATTAGGACATTATGATGTCCTAAAACTGTTCTCTTAATATGAGGCAATACATTTATTTTAATAGGTTATTTCCATGGTGTCACATGGTTTTTGTTTTATTTTATCATGTACTTTTCTTCCCAAAGGTCAATGACAATACACTTGTTTTGCTGTCCCTTTTTGTGCAAGCATCAAAGCCAAACGTTTCAAAATGTCAAAGCTATTGAAAACAATAAATTGTTTAACTTGGTTAACTGCAATTGGTTTGTCAGATGACAAATAAGTCTCATTGTTGCCACTGTCTGGGTAGGTGATAATCATTTTTTTCATCAGAGCAAGTGTCAGAGAGGTTGATGTTAAAAATTATATACAAATTATATATACAGACTTAAAGTAAGAGGAAAAGATAGACTCATCTGAGCTCATCAGCCTAAAAAAACAATACTCATTAAAGTTAGCTGCTAATATAATCAAAGATACGCCCTTCCTAGATAACATAATGGACATCCACAATAGCCTGCTGTGTTTGGCACTTTTGCATAATGCTTTTCTGTAAGATCCTGAAAGATGAAAGTTTACATTTAGTTAATATCTGAGCTGTGGTTAGCTGTGAATTACAATTAGTGGAGAGATATATTTTCCCCACATCCTCCACAGCCATGAATGTAAAAGAACATAATTTGCCCCTGAATAGAGACAGAAGACATGTTGCTTCTACAGTATGTTATTATGTATAGCAAATCATGATTTGATTACAATGCCTCTCTGAAGAGAGATCCATTTCCATCACAATGGTCACAATATTTTTTAAGCTGAATGCTTGTTGGGCAGTGGTTAGTTGACCTGAGTCTGAGTCCTGGCCTCTCTGTTGTTTCCTGTCTCACTTACACTTTCCTATCTAAAAAGATTAAACTGAATATGTTTTGATAAGTTTCACAAGTTTGAATGAACTTTTAACAAGTTTTTTAACTTATTAAAAGAAATTATTCTGATTGTACACTGACTACTAATAAGGCAAGGTTTTAACAGCAGCAACAAATGCACATATTCAGCTATAAACTTTAATTACTGTAATTAGTCAATTCCACTCACTTAACTGTAGTGGGCTTCAAAAAATACACAAAACTACATACACAGTTGCTTAAATAACTTTAATAATAATATTTCAAAATGTAATATTATGATTTGTGTTTACTTACAGCTGCTTCCATTAAAAATAATATTAATGATATTGTGGGCCCGTCATCCTTCAGTCTCTTCAATCCTAAATTTCAAGTATGCTTGTTGGACAAGTGCATAATGGTAAAGAACCATAACCATAATCTATATAATTTATCTCTTGGCTTAAACTTTGCCTGTTGCATGAGCATTACAACACAAACAAAATATAGATGTCTTTTCAATGTCTTAAAACTTCTGTCATAGCCTGTTACTCTCATTGATCCTAATGGATAGCCTATGCAAACACATGATTTAATCAAAATATTAAATGGTAAAAAGTGAAAAGTAATCCATGACATGCTGATCGCGACACCTGTTTTTTGTCTTGTCATGGTTAGGCTGGTTACTGCAGGCAACTGGATATAGTGTGAGCACTGAGAAGAGACTAAAGCCAAAGGTCAAGCTTTCTTAAGCAAATAACAAACTCAGTGGTCCATTGAATGCAACAACACTTTGAGACAAATATACAGATTTAAAATATATTGGTTAAAACCCAATAAAACAGAAAACTTTACAAACTTTGTGAAGCTCCAGAAAAACAGTAAGACTACTCACCTATAGTAGTGAACACTGTGCAGGAGAAGAAAAGCGAACTGTAGAAGCTCCAGTTCTGATACTTCTCCGTTTCATTCCGGAAGTCAGTCAAAATGTTTTCTATTTGAATTAATAATGCTTCCTGTGATGAGGCATCTAATTAACAAAATGAAATGAAGCAGGAAAAAAATGCTTATTAAAAAAAAAATTAAAAGTAGCATAAATAATTTATTCTTTTAAAATACAAGTGTACATAAGTTAGCCTACATTTTATAATATACAGTATCACATAAAAATAAATAAATGATAGAATCATTTAAACGCAGTGAAACCATACAAATCCTATAGTTTATAATAAATTATCATTTAAATATATAAGCTCAAGGTAAGACCTCTGTGATTCTGTACAGTTTCCATCACATTTCGCGCCACCGCACGGATCTCCCGCTCCGACTCATTGTTGTGAGTATTCTTGCCCTCAATTTTTTGAAAGATCTGCGCTCCTAAAACCGCGTATAAAATGAGTGACAAAATGAGGAAAACATGAGAAAACAATCGCCAGAACAGTCTCGCGCATCTCCTCTTTGGGTCTGACTTTCGTTCCTCTTCTACCTCCTTCACGGACATCTCTCAGTCACTCAGAGAAGCGCAAATGGCTGAGGAGACGATTCTGGCTTCTCATAACAGTGTGGTCAGGAGCCGTATGGACACCACCCCGCTGCAGAATCAAGCCACAGACCTAAACTGCCTGTTCAACTTCATGTTTAAGCTTAAACAATGACCTCACAGGAGACACAGCTCTACGCCCACAGAACCTCGTTAAACTCTTGTAGCATTTCAACACAAGACTGACAGAGAAATAGCTTCAGCATACAGTTCTACGAAGAGAAAACAACAGTTGGCTATATATCTCAGCTGGGAAGTCCTTTGGGAACGCACTGTGGGAGCGACAGGTGCAGATGTGTGACATTTTAGCTTGAATGCCAGAGCTGCCCTTGGATGGGTCGTTCCCAAAAAAGGGCACCTGTTTTTGTCAATGTGAACATGTGTGCTAACATTATTTTGGGGTTAACAGTTGTGAAGTGATCAAGCTGTCATCAAAGCAAAAGGTGGCTACTTTAAAGAATCGAAAATATAAAACATAATCTGTGTATATGCTGACTATTAGTTAGTTTTTTAAAGGCATAGCTATATCCAAATAATATATAAATATTACAATGCTCATCACACATCAAAATGATTTTGTTCGCTGTGAGATGCTGGTCATGTCATATTAGGTGTGGCCTTTTACTATATCTTTAAATCTTTTAATTATTTATAACCATGCTGCCATGCACTTATCTAATAGCCTACTCTTGTGCATCTTCAGTGTTTCGCCCAGCAGGGATGTAGAAAAACTCCACTGGATGTTAAAGATGCACTTGATGGGTCATTGATGGGTTATTAACTTCCAGTGATATGCTTGAGAGGAAATGACCTAAAGTTTTTATTGAAATCATTGAGCATGTAAGACTTTACACATCTAATGACTATCTATGTAAGGGCACTTCTGCTCTCACTTTCAAATCACATCAAACTGAATCTTAAAACAGAAGCAGTGTGACAGAAGACTACACAACTCATAGAAAGAAAACAGTGCTGTATCTTTGTATGTCTAGCTGGCTTTGGAATGCTGTACAGTCAGGGGCACTGACAGCTCCACTGTCTGGTTAATGTTCTAAATGAGTAAATATTTATGCAGAAAGCCGTAGTGTTTGCCACCCACAGATTCCAGATCAGTTACTGGATAGATGCACCTTCTTCATGGCCATCATGGAAAAACATGTAATTTTGCCGGTCTTGTACAGTGTGTCAATTTTATCATAATTGACTTTTGCCAAGTTATGGGGGTGTCCCATATCCCATTTTAAAGTGAAGTGACATTCAGCAAAGTATGGTGACCCATACTCAGAATTTGTGCTCTGCATTTAACCCATCCGAAGTGCACACACACACAGAGCAGTGAACACACACACACTATGAACACACACCCGGAGCAGTGGGCAGCCATTTATGCTGCAGCGCCCAGGGAGCAGTTGGGGGTTCGATGCCTTGCTCAAAGGCACCTAAGTCATGGTATTGAAGGTGGAGAGAGCACTGTACATGCACTCCCCCCACCTACAATTCCTGCCGGCCCGAGACTCAAACTCACAACCCTTTGATTGCGAGTCCGACTCTCTAACCATTAGGCCACGACTATACAATATAATTACGACATAAAATGTTGATCTGTGTGTGTGTTTCAACTTTTTATGTCATAATTGTATGGGATTATGGGACACCCCCACAACCTCTAGTCTACAGACATACAGTGGGAAAAATATTTATTTCATCCCCTGCTGATTTTGTAAGTTTATCCACTTACAAAGAAAGGAAGGGTCTGTAATTTTTTATACTAGGTTTATTTTAACGAATAGAGACAGAATATCAACCAAAAGATTCAGAAAAAAACACATTTATATAAAGGTTAGAAACTGATTTGCATTTCAGTGAGTGAAATAAGTATTTGATCCCCTACCAACCAGCAAGAATTCTGGCTCCCACAGACTGGTTATGTGCCCATGTGGAACACAGATTAGTCCTGCCACTTTACTCCCAATGTCAGCTCATTATGTGTACAAGACACTTGTCCACACAGTCTGTATCTTCCATTCCAACCTCTCCACCACCATGGGCAAGACCAAAGAGCTGTCAAAGGATGTCAGAGACAAGATTGTAGATCTGCACAAGGCTTGGACTACAATACAATCAGCAAGAAGCTTGGTGAGGAGGAGACAACTGTTGGTGCGATTATTCGGAAATGGAAGAAATACAAAACATCAATTGGCCTTGGTTTGGAGCTCTGTGTAAGATCTTCCCTCATGGATAAGGATGAACATGAGAAAGGTGAGGGATCAGCCCCAAACTACACAAGAGGAGGAATGATCTTAAGGAAGCTGGGACCACAGTCACCAAACAAAACATTGGTAACACACTACGCCGCTATGGACTGCAATCCTGCAGCATCCATAAGGTCCACCTGCTCAAGAAGGGACATGTACTGTACAGGCCTATCTAAAGTTTGCCAATGAACAGCTAAATAATTCAGAGAAGGCTTGGGAAAAAGTGCTGTGGTTAGATGAGACCAAAATTGAGCTCTTTGGCATTAACTCAACTTGCCATCTCTGGAGGGAGAGAAATGCTGACTATGACCCCAAGAACACCATCCTTACGATCAAGCAGAGGTGGAAACATTATGCTTTGGGGCTATTTTTCTTTTTCTGTACAGGATGACTTCACCGCATTGAGGGGCCAATGGTCGGGGCCATGTACTGTAAAATCTTGGACGAATACTTCCTTTCCTCAGCCAGAACACTGAAGATGGGTCATGGATGGGTCTTCCAGCATGATAATGACCCGAAACATACTGCTAAGGCAACAAAGGAGTGGCTCAAGAAGCAGCACATTAAGGTCATAGGGGTCTTTAGAAAATCCATGGAGGGAACTGAAACTTGGAGTTGTCAAATGACAAAAATCCCTCCCGAGATGTGTGCAAACCTGGTGACCAACTACAAAAAATGTCTTTCCTCTTTTCTTATAATAAACCTACCATAAAAATTACAGGCCCTTCATTTCTCTGTAAGTGGGCAAACTTATAAAATCATCAGGGGATCAAATAAATATTTTCCCCACTGTATTAGAAGGCTAGATTGCTCCAAACCCCAAAATTGGGACAAGGCAAATTTACCTAAGGATAATATGGGCCATATTCACCAATTGGGGCAAATTAACAGAGTCGCAAACAAACAGACGTAGTCATAATCAGGTGAATAGAATTCACAAAAAGGGGTAAGACATGCTTCTTTTGGGCATAAAATAATGGCACAAATACCAATAAACTGACTACCATAATCCTTAGTAAATCACCATGCATGACTCATCTAAATCTCTCCCATCGATTCTGTGTCTGAAAGGGAAACTCTGAAAAATGCATATATGATAATGTCAGCCAAAAAATAACTGTCCGTGTCTTTTCATTGCACGTCTTAAGTAAATACTGATGATAGTTTTGCGCTGGCACAAGCCGTTAGAAAATCTGGTAAACAAATATGATAAAAAAATTTGTTTGACTACGGCTTACTTTATGAATATTTCAAATACTTGATATTGTTGAATAGTCAACATCTGCTCAATACACTGTCAGCATGAGTAATGCTATGACTAAACATCTAGATCTAAAAGGTTATTGTCAGGCAATATCATTTAAAACACTAGCATTTGAAATAAAAGCTGATGAAGAACAGCAATCATCTAATTGATTCTTGGAGAAAAGTATAAAGGGAAAATAATGGGAATTTAGACAACAATATAGAATATTAAACATTTTTATTCAATATCTGACCCACTCCTCGTCTCATATTAAGAGATTGTTTAGCACAAATAACCTGGTTAACATTAGACAACAAAGTAATGTGACTGATGGATTTATGATTAAAACATGAAAATGAAACGAAACAACAAAAAAACAACATTTATAGTCATCATATCATAAACCAACACTCTGTGCACTTATCAAGTCAATCAGTTGGCAGTGTAACACAAAGCTAAATTAACAGCTTAACAATCTGGATTTCCCAATTAAATAAACAAACAATTTATTATTTAGAATTTAAAACCTTTTATAACCCAAAACTGGTTTTCATGACTTTTCCATAAAAAAAGAAGAAGAAGAAGAAAAAAGAAACCCTTGTGGCATATTGCAGTCATTCATATCCACACTAAGTGGTACATAGTGTTGCACATTCACAGGTCTGATTCCACTCTCAGTTTCATATGAAAGACAAATCGTAAAACCATCATCAATCACGCTGTAGCTTGGGGGAATAATAAAATAGTGTTTCTACCCTGCAGGTTTATTAGAGTGCAGGTCGCTGAAATGCAGCGTGTCAGAGAAGCGTGTGGCTGGGCATCGTTTTAAAGTGCTTCTGATTTAGTCACTGATTGTACATTCACACTTCAGAGACTCGTTCAGTCGTTTTACAGGCCTGTCTCCCCTCATCATTCAGTCTACCTGTCACAAATACCACCAGTTTCTATTTGGTTCTTGCTCCAGAACATTCACAACACTTCTGGCTATTTAGCAAGACTTTATGATTCCCTTTGGCTAGTGAAAGCACATTTTGAGCAGACACACTTCACATTAAAGAAGAAGCTCTCAAATACCTTCTTTTACCTAACATCTTTAGTTTAAATCTACACATATAGGGATCATTACTTTAATAGATGTACATGTAATGTTGTACATTATACAACAAGAACATATGTTCTTTAATGTACAGATTACCTGATCTATACACACTTATATCATTAGTTTCATGTGTGATATTGTAAACAACATTCTGTCTGTATGAGTAAATCTTTTCTGTCAAAGAATACAAGCTGACTTTCCATAATATCAAGATGGTGCCCAAAGCATTCTCTACGAAAATAATTTTGCAGTAAGAGACTGAGCTAATCTCACTTTTAAACCGTTGGTGCATTCAATTAGTTGCCAACACAAATGCCGAGGTCATTCACACAAGATGTGCTCTGGTATACTTCTGCACCTTCTTTTAGTTGTTTTGCTATGTAAACACACTAAACAGACATCTTTGACCACAATCACTGCTTTTTATGTCAAAAACCTATTAAACATTTCATCTTATTCCACTACATATATCTTTTTTGCAAGCAAAAACACTTCCTGTATGAACAGCCCTTTTGTCTTTACAAAAAATATGAGTATTGTTTTGTCAAAATAACACTATATTCTGATCAAAAAAACTACAAAACTAGTCCCTACTGAAAAGAAAAGGTAAATCTCCAGTTGAGAATAATTGAACATAATTATCCAATTTAAAACACTAGGAAGTGTGTGTGTGCTCCGGGTTTGATTTGAAGGTTTGCTGCAATGTAAAAGGCAGAACTGAGCTCCCACATTCAAAGCTTCTACTAAAACATACGGCCTCTGTTAAAGATCACAGGCTAAACAAAACATTTAGACAATCAGATAGACAACATTGCGGGTTAACACATTATGTAAATGTTTAAAGCATGTACAGTGTGGATGTATTGATGTGTGTGTACTGTATATTACATGTGTACGTACTGTATGATGAAATATATATTTGTGTATGGAAGAAAGGCACTATAAAACACTGAAGCTGTAGAGGTTCCAGCTGTCAGGAAGGTACAAATCTATAAAAGATACTCTATTTGGATGACACCTTTGTTGGAAAATAATCGTGTGAAATATTTAGAAAAACTCTTACTCCGGAATTAACAAAATCATTACAAAACGATGCTTTTTAAAAAGAAAATCTGTATCTATAAGGGTTCCAGTTTATTAAATATGGTTTTGGCAGGTAAATGAACCATACATGACCTACTGTGCCAGACCAAGTCCTTCGAGGAGACAGCGAAAAGTTTTAGTGCTCAATCAGACAAAGGCCTGGGCATTTTTAACCTTTATAAAGAGCAGCAAATCAAATCCAGTTGTTAGATGCTTTGCTCTGCATATACAGTACATACCTGCTACGGACATTGAAATGCTTCAAATACTACAAAATGATTAGTGTATATGCGTCACAGTGCTCAACCAATTTTGCAGGGGATGATGGGAAGAGCAGTTTCTCTTTTAGAGTCTCACAGAGCTCCAGCCGATCAGGAGTCACGGGTCATGACTCACGGGAGTCCAGCTTACTGTACTTAACCCGGGCACTCGTCATTGTTTGCAACAAGAACGGCAGCTGGTAGTTTCGAGGCACAATGCCACGGACGTTACTCTCGAAGTACTGGAATGGGCTGAACCACCACACACGAGAGAACAGGTTGCCAGTGGAAATTTCCTTTAGAGCCTATAGGACAGTAGAAGAGATCCAATTTGGAGACAATATATGTAATGCCCAAGTTTTTCAGAAATATATCAAATGCAGATGTTACTAAGTGAAGAGTTAGCAAATCAACTGTAATAAAATGTATTTTTTTAGGTGCACACCCTCAGAAACCAACTACTGGCTTGATCAATATAATCAAAGTTCATCTATGTATGTGTATTAACGTATGTTTTTCTTCATAATCCCTCGATAAATGTCTAATTTATGTTTTTAATCTTATTTTTATTAATGAGTTATCACCTTATTTTAACATTTAAATGATTGTTATATTGTATATTTATTGTTTTTCTAGTTATCACTTGTCTGGCATATAATACTTTATCAATACACGTTTTATAATTGTATTGTAAATATTTCAATTTTGTATAAGCACAATCATGCCATTAAAAAACTGAATTGAATTGTTTGAAGAAATATTTGCGCAAGTGCAGTGTAGTTTATGCATCATATTCACACACACACATACATAATGTGAATTTAATGATTCCATAAATGTCTGTTTCGTTGTAGTTCTATAGAATTTTCTTTTCAAGTTGCAAGCAACATAAATAAGAAATGCATCTAAATAATGATTATCACTCTAAATATATCTAAGAAAAATTATGTCAATTCATAATTTATTTAATTTAGTACATAAATAAAGGTACAAGGTACAAACAAAAATGTACCTGCTGATTGGCCATTGTATGGTACCACCAGAAGAGGCGTGTGGTCATGAAGTAGGCCAAAACCACATCAA
Source organism: Carassius auratus (assembly GCF_003368295.1). Lineage (NCBI taxonomy): Eukaryota > Metazoa > Chordata > Actinopteri > Cypriniformes > Cyprinidae > Carassius > Carassius auratus. The sequence continues at coordinate 117,189 of NW_020526272.1, read as the reverse complement.
TGGTGTAATGGTCATGAGCCAAGAGGATGCAGAAGATGCCGACCGCACTCAGGCACCAGCAGATCCAGTGATACCACCAGAACCTCCGTGGAGAATCTGTTACCCATTAAAAGACAAAAGCAAAACAACTAAATTGGTATAACAATTTCATGGTGCAAGTAGATGCATTTACCAAACTAATGGTGTTATCAAACTTGTATGTAAGTATTTCTGAGTATTTTCTAATAATGTATTTTTAGTGTATATGTCATTGCCCTTCATTTCCACTAGATGGAGTTATCAACAAACCAAAACAACATTCAGAGGCTAAAAATCACATTCTGAAGTATCTTCTGACATGATTGTTTAGGAGTATGTGTACTCACACTCTTTAATAAAGAGGTATGTTAGAGTCAGCATCACTGTGTGTCCACTGTATAAGTAATCTCCACACAAAGAGTGAGAGCCGGTGATTGACAGGCCGCCACCGGCCATCATTTTCATTACCCGCCGTGACTGTGCCTCCCAGTCACCGAAGAGCTGGAACACACACACACAAATAGAAGTATATACAAGCACAGAACCATTTATAGATAGACAAACAACCAAAATATTATTTCATTAATTCATTATGTTATCTTTATTACTCTCTCACAAAATGATTCAAAGGATAGTCCTTCCTTCTAAATAAACTAAAGCAGTGGAGCATTTTATTTAAAACAAGTGCAAACAACATGACAACAGCACATACACATAAGAGTGAGATACTCAAAAATAAATATTCTGCCTTTATTGTATTTCATATGTCTAATGCAGATTTTCTGATACAATTAATTCAGAAACCACAAGGTAACCACATGGTGTCTGTAAATTCTTTGTGTGAAGAGCAGACTGAAATATAGGTCATTAGTCACAGATCATTTCTGCTGCAGCTCTAAAACATCAGTTGCATGTGCATATTTATATTTAGAAGCATGATTGAGAACTGAAATTATGGCCGAGAGCACGTTTTTTCATCTACATGTGGTTTGAGCACTTGACCCTGTTTGCACCTGTATTTAGCACAATCCACTTCAGAAAGTATGCCTTCTCTAGGTCAAAATTAACCTGCATAAAAGGTCTAGTTTCAGTGATGAGCTACAATAGTTGTTGTCCTTCCACAGTTACCTTGGGGGAGCACTTGAAGTGCATGCCTGGCACAGGTAATGTTGTAACGTACATGGTCACGCATCTGTACAAATACAGAGTCCCCACAATAAAAAAGAACCGGCGACCGATTATGGACCTGCAAACGGAGAGAAATCAGGGTCAGAAAACAGCCAAACAATATAGTTATGCCAAGCCATTTAAGCTAATTAATTAAGTTCTTTAATCAGTATTTACAATTATTGCAGTTTCTTTTTTAATGTACAGAAACTAGGAGTGTCCATAGATTAAAATCACTTAAAAATAATGATTAAAGAACTGACCTGTGTTTAAGCAGAAGCCACTGTGTAAACCACAGTCCCACGAGCAGCATGCCGTTGATCTCACAGATGGAAAACGCCCACTCCACACGATTGAACAGATCAAAGAATTTATCTGGCAGGGGCGGAGACTCTTCCTTGGGTGGGACACGTTCGTGCACCACTGAGATCACGACTGTTGTCGTGAGGAAGCAGAACAGAGCGTAAAGGAAGGCCACACCTGTTTTGAACCACTCAGTGGGATACGGCGTGCGCTCCTGCTCAGGCAGCGACGGAATCAAGATGCGAACCACCTTCGAGTGCAAGCCATTCTTTGGACTGCCGTTGAGGATCTTGCCGTTGCTAACACTAAGGGTGATGCCACTGTGACCATTGGCTTGGTTACTGTTTTCGTGGTTGTTGTTCTTATGCGCCTTCATTTGGCTGGTGAAGCGCAAAGTCTCTATACGCTCCAAAAGTTGTCGACCACTGTCCCCCGTGACCAGGGACAAAGGCGAGGCCTTAAAGTCTTCCTCAGAGAGTCTCAAGAGGGCTGGGCCGTCCACATTCCTCAATGCATCCATGTACTCCTGCATGCCTTCATCAGTCAGCCAATCAGAGACATCACTCGCTGTCCACAGCCTCACCTCCTTCATGTCTGGGCAAGAGAAAGTAGGATGGCCTTTTCAGAGGTTTCCACTCAGCAGTTGAGTGCCCGGACAGTAGTCATACTGTCTCTGGGACATTGGATGAGAGTAGCTGGGAGGTCCAATTTTTCACCCCCTCCTCCTCCTCCAATGTTGTTAAAATGTAGTAATGACAAAATAGGACAATTTTTGTAGTCTCAAGGATGCTGAATCCAGTGTGTGCACCAATGTACAGCCCTGAAGAAAGAAAAGCACATACAAGTTAGCTAACAGATAGTGATTTGATATTATATACAGAAAAAGTGAGTTATTAATTGCCCTAGCAGTCCTAGAAAACAGCACATTTTTTTCTGACAGTTACAGAGACGTGTGCGTGTCACAAGCGTACATCCTGTTTGATAGTGTGGTCCAACGACAGTAACTGTGGACACAGCATGCAGTTTGTGTGTGTGTTAGAGGAATATATATATATATGGGTAATGTTCATGGTTTGTTAGTGTATTTACCAACCATAGCAACTGTAGTTCAGCAGTATGAGACAAACAATAAATAAAAACCCCACACTGAAACACCCGAATCTGAATCACCATCTTGATCAACAGCAGTTCTTCAGTAGAAAAAGAGCACATTTGCTTCTCCTAAGGTCAGCACTACTGAAAGTCAGTGTGATTATAACTTAATGTATTAACATTCATTTAATTTCAAATGAAATGGAAAGAAAATGATGCAATCTGCTTCTCTTACATAATTAAAATATCAACATACATTGTTGAAAACTTAGGGGTCTGCAAGATTATTAAATATTTTTAAAGAAATCACTTATTTTCCCCAAGGCTGCATTTACCTGATACAGTAAAAACTGTAATGGTGTATAAAAATTAAAAAAAAAAATATTTTCATTTAAATTTAAAATGTACTGAATACACCAGTCTTTAGTGTTACATGATATTTCAGAATTATGTAATTTGGTGCTCATGAAATATTTTGGTCACTCTTTATTTTAAGGTCCAATTCTCACTATTAACAACTATTAAGTAGAACTTTTCCCTCAGTAAATTCGGAATTTCCTGCTTATTAATAGTTAGTGAAGTATATGTTTAGGATTAAGGGATCTAAAAAATGCTATACATCCATAATAAGGCATTAAAATGTGTTTTATATGTACTAACAAACACCCAATATGCTAGTAATATGGATGTTAATAAGCAACTAGTTAAGAATGAGAATTAAGTATTACCATTATTTCTTTTTTACATCAATGTTGAAAACAGTGCGTCACTTAGCTATTGCTAAAAATATATCCCAGCGACTTAAGACTGGTTTTGTGGTCCAGGGTCACATACATTACTTGTTACATAATAACTACCACACACACACACACACACACACACACAAACACACCCTGAGCGCTCTGAAATGCAGATTACGACTTCTACCTGCCAAGCTGAAACATGTACTGTTTGTGTGTGTAATTAAGCATTCAGCAGAATACAAAGAGCAGAGAGATTAAAAGTCTCTGACTCAACACTATGTTGAAGACCTTTGGTTATTAGATCAGATTAAAGGGGGGGGGGGGGGGTTCACTCACAGTCACATAGACACACACACACACACACACACAGCATAACCAGGCAGCATAACCAGGCAGCACTAAGAATCAATAACAAGCAACTTGGAAATGATGGCAAATAACCACAGGCCATATATGTCAGATAAACAGCCAACCATTAGCTTTCATCCTTTTAGCAGATCTGTGTTGCTCTTAGAGAAATGACCTGTGGGCAAGAAGTAGTTTAGTTTTCCACAATTGTGTTATTCTACTTTTTTTTTTGGTCAGGCCTTAAACCCTTTGACGTCACTAAACCAATTTTATTTTTGGATTGTAGGAGGATCTGTCACATTCATCAGCTCATGTTGTTCTTTTTGTTGCTAGAAGTTATCATTTTACATATCATTGTGTTTTTTTCGTTTATCGTTTTGCATTTTAAAAGTGTAAAAGTTACATTTATTAGCCAACATTAATCTTTAATGCTTCTCTACTTGACATTTTCGTTTTAATAGTCCTAAAACAATGCATTTCCATTTATTACGATTAATCATTAACAGTGTTCAGATTTTAACTATGTGTGCATCATTACAGTTTGTTCCAGTTTTTCCAGTAAGCTGTCTACATTAATGTGTAAATGAATAAAGCACACTGGATTAAAAAACCTCAAATAAACAATGAACAAACTGACATGAATAACCAAATCTCGCCGTGACCCACTCAATAAACCTGCTCAGTAAGATTTTCTATAAAGCCTCATTTAACACTGCTGCTGATACTCAGTACACAAACCAAACACACAGACTTTCTTCTTCAAAGGGTGACATCCAAAACAGCCATGAATGAAAAAGCGACAGCATTTAAAAAAAACAACAACAAAAAAAACAACAACAAGCAGCTGTTGTCCGAGAATTACCCACATGGATAAACACAAACTTCAGCATACACAGCTGACAGTACAATAAAAAACCTGCTTGACTGATGAACACAGCAACACAATATTAAATAAAAACTTAAATAAAAAAATATCCCTTTAAAAACACAAGGCTTTCAGTTCTCAACAGCCTTCACCAGGGGTCGGCAAGTACGTGTGGCATCGGGCCAAAAAAAAAAAAAAAAGACGGGCCTCTAGACGGAGAGCCACAACATAGTCAAAGGATAATTAAAAAAATTCAATGATGAAAAATGCAACTGGAATTGCTTGTGACAGACTGTTAAAGTGTCTTCTGTAACTGGTAGTGTATAATAATATAATTAACATAATAGAGCAGGACCAAGAAAAACATGAAAAAACATCAACCTTCTTAAAATCTTTACACTGTTTGCTAATTACTGCATCAAGGGAAATCAACTGCAACATTTATGGGACTAGGCCTGTCACGATAACTACTTTTTCTTGTGCGATATATTACTCCAGAAATAATTGTAATAAACAATATTATTGTCATTTTTAGACCATTTTATGCCACTGAATATATAATAGCATAATAATGCAAACACACTTTCAAATCACAACAAACTTTTAATTTTTAAGAATATTTAGATCATGGCAATTAAGTATCAAAATATTAGATACCTTACCTAACACCTGAATAAATGTTAAATAAAGATTTTCTAACAAAAAGTGCAAAGTAGAAAAAGAACAAATCACAAATAACAGATTTTGCCATGACCTTCTTTTCTCTGTAAATTAAGGGTGCACTGTATTGCTGAAAAACACAATCCCTACCTAGCAGTCAGATGTCGTATGCACCAAGGCACAGATCCCTAAACAGGGCCATGTCTGCAGATGTTTTTTTTGTTTGTTTGTAAAGCATTTTTAAAATTTGCTAGCACCAACTACACCATGTTATGTCCGGTGACATTAATTTTCATGTAAATATATTGGGCAATATATTGTGTCACCAAAAATTATTGAGGTCATGTACATATATTGTGCGATAAGTCAGTATATTGATTATTGCGACAGGCCAATATGGAAATGAATCATACAACTTTATGGAATTCCAAGGAATGTCACGACATACAGTAGCTTTTCATATACCATTCTATAACTTTATATACAATTCCATGAATTCCAAAACATAAAATGCATTATATGACATTTAATATAAGTTAGTATTAAAAGTCTGGATGGAGACAAGCCCAAAATGGAGAAATTCCTTAAAAATAAGGAAAAACCATTTTAAAAGAAAAACCATTTTAAAAAAGTATTTAAACATTTATTTTATTTTAAAAATAATAGGGTACAGAAAAAATGTAATTATTTGCAAAACCATAAATGGAAACAACAATACGAACATTTATAACAGCTGCAGATTAGATCAGAGTGTACGGACCAAATGAGCTTTAAAAACTAAATTTTTGCATGACTCAAACTTGAAAGACAATTTAATGGCATACAGTATATATGCAAGAGCCACTTTCATTTTTATGTAGCTGCTAGGTGAGTTTTGATTACCTCTCATTTTACATAATCTTAAAACAAACATGGCCTCTTAACACACCTGGTTCAGTTCCTATTCACAAAGGGTGGCAAATATTTACAGAACACACATATACAAGAACACAGCTCCTAGACAAATGTGCATGCAAGCAAAAGAAAACGAGATCACTATGAGCTAGTGATGTGAATAGAAGAGTCATCTAGCTATTAAAGTCCATGTCAATAATATTGTCCTTTCTTTAGTAGACAGTCCAACCAATGGAATGGTGGAAACAGTCATGTTTTTCATTGGTTAAACTTTTGTTTAACAGATGACACACTTGAAATTAATGAAAAACACACCTGCTACCACAAAAGAAACCTTTCCAACTACTAAGACTAGATATAACCAATATTACATTAAGACCATTGATTGGCCAAACAGAACACATTGATGTCTTTACTAGTTAGTCATGGCAGGAATAAATAACTTATTTGCCTTTATTCAGATTTAGCACACTAGGAATTGCTTACAACTGGACATTCTGGTTAATATTACATTTTACAGGCAGATAAATGCATCATGCAGCTGCCATTCACACAGTAAAAGCCACCTGGCATCATACCATTCTAAATAATTGTAATTTTAGAATTATAGAATTGCAGTATATAGTTACACATTTGTGGCATCTATACTGTTAGGTTTATGGTTTAGTTCAAAGTGTCAATAATAACTCAGACTTTATAACTTGCCCATAAAATGTTAGGTTAGTTGGATCTATCTCCTGCCTTTAACACTGTGAATCATCAGACCCTCCTGTCCACTCTTTCTTCACTGGGCATCACAGTGAATCCCTGTGATGCCCAGTGAAGAGAGGGTGGACAGGAGGATCTGATGATTCACAGTGTTAAAGGCATGAGATAGATACAACTAGGGCTGTCACTTTTGTGAAAAAATCTTTTTCGATTTTTAAGACATAAGTGTTCATTGAATCGACTGTAAAATCAATTTTCCATGTCTAAAACAAAAAAAGACGTTTCCTTTTTCAACGTCAAATAACGGACGAACGTAAAGAGAGCACTGGAAACGCACAAGTCACCAAAATTTCTTATTTATTGGCATGAAGTTTCATGCAGAATAACAAACAGCAACAGAAATGCAACATCCTCGAAAAAATATATATGCAGAGGGGACGGCTGCCATAACAAAAGAAAAACATCACTGCAGGCTTCAACCCGACTGCATTTATTATTTAGTCAATTCAAAAAAATTTAAATAATGATTCAATCCATTTCAAACAACTGTTCAAAAAGAAAACGTGCTCCGACCTCAATGATGTCTCAGGGACACTCAGGTACAGCTGCGCAAGGTGGGGGTTACTGCCAATTTTCCACCACAAAAGCCGGTTGCTGTCAGCTTGCAATGTTTTTTTTCATAACTCATAATCTCCTTTAACTAGATGCGCGAATGAGGCAAATTCGTGTCTACCACGCCGCGAGACCTCCAGACGCACGTAAATGCGTCTTTACATTGACTTAACATTGAAATCAAATACTGAAATCAATCAGTATTTTCTGTCTAGCTTTCGCAACGCATACTGCACTTTCAGAATTCTTTATTTTCTTTTTCTGCTTGTTTGTGAGTTTTGTTACATCTATATTTTTTAATTGTTTAATTATTTTAAAATGAATAGTGTACATATTTGGTTAAAATCGATTCCCTATTTTCATTTTCCAAACTTTTTTGGTTGGTCCGATCGATTGTGCATTCGACTTTCGAACTAAAAGTGACAGCCCTAGATCCAACTAACCTAACAGTTTATGGGCAAGTTATAAAGTCTGAGTTATTATTGACTTAAATTATACACTTTGAACTAAACCATAAACCTAACAATAAATACATTTGCTTAAAAAAAAATCAGCAACCAGTATCAGAATCAACCAATTTTCTAATTTAAAAAAAAACTAAAATATGATTCTGAATCAGCTATGATCAATGCATCACCACTTATAATACTATATAAAGGCCTTAAATTGGAAGTACATTCTGGGATGTCTTTTCCTATCGATTCTTCAATAGGTAGATCTTGTCTTTGATAAAGGCCAAGGTCAGGGATCTTGGGCTTAAAAAGACTGCTGACCACAAAGCCTGCATCTAATATACAGGCACGCATCCGTTTTTCTCTCAACTGTTTACTTTCCCTTTAGACATAACCAGCTGTGTTTATATATAAACCTTGTGTGTTTTTACCACAAAATATACCACAAAGTATAACTTCAGGTGTATGTGCTCAGAAAAGGCGCATGTCAGAGCAACACTGCATAGGGCTGCACGATAATGGTTAAACTGATTATCACGATTATTTTGATAAAAAATGTATTCACGATTATTAATAACAATTATTCTATTCTGCTGTGAAAAAAACTGCTAAAACCAGCCTAAATTTAGCTGGTTTAAACTGGACTGCCAGCTTGGTTAAGCTGGTTGTTCCAGCCCGTCTCCTAGCCTGACCAGCTAAGGAAGTGTTCAAAACCAGCCTTCTGACCAGCAAAGACCAGGCTGGATGACCAACCAAAATCAGACAACCAGCCTTGCCTGGTTTTAGCATGTTTTTTTTTTTTTTTTTTCAGGTGTCCTTTAACCAGCATACACAGCATACAATTATGATAATACAAAACTTCTCATCTGTATTCACATTACATTTTCTAAGTGACAATTTCAGATCGCACAGTAAATATGCTGAAAGATACACACTGAAAACGAACATTGCCATGCCATTTTCAACATGAAAACTTGTAAAAACTTTAGAAACTCTTAATATAAATTCCAAAAATTCCAATTTATGTAAATTTTTCCCCATTGTATTGTCACAGGTAGGAAAAGCACATTTATTCCTCAAACACAATAGATTCATTATTGAAACTCAGTGAAAGTTTGATCATGGCACATTTGGTGACACAAACAGTACAAATGGCTTGTGAAAAAACACACATTGTCTATATGACACTTTCATGTACCGTATTTTCCGGACTATAAGTCACACTTTTTTTCATAGTTTCAGGTGCGACTTACTGACTTTAAATTAATTTGACATGAACCGAAAGAAATGAACCAAGAGAAATGAACCCATATAAAACATTACCATCTACAGCCGCCCTCTCGCCGCTGTAAACAGTAATGTTTTCTCTTGGTTCTAAATAAATGCGACTTATAGTGCAGTGCGACTTATATATGTTTTTTCCTCATCATGACGTATTTTTGGACTGATGCGACTTATACTCAGGTGCGACTTATAGTCCGAAAAATACGGTAAGCAGAATATCGTTGTGGAGAGATCGCTAAACATGCATGTTTTCATATCATCATCAGTGCTTGTTTCGCCATCAGTGAACGCACACAGGGTTGCCAGATTGCACAAATTAAATAAAACACCGGGCAGAAAGTGTATCCTTCGAAGGACAAAAGCTCTGTTTTGGGGCTTAAAGCTCTTCACATCTGGCAACAACAAGCATGAACACTAGTGAGAACATAAATGGCCAATTAAAAACACGTTTCAGACATAGACAGTAAAAAAATATGGACGTAGTGTCCGTGACGTCACCCATAGACTCCTCATTAGCGGTTTTGAAGCCTACAGTGTGTAGAGCGGGCCGTTGCCATCTTGGCAGCGCGTCACCGCGCGACTCTCCCGGATAATCGAAAATGGGCAAAAAGGCTGATTGCTGAAGCCACGCCCACCTAGTGCGGCGGCATTGTCAGCAGCGGCAATCCACCTGTCACTCCAGTGGCCACGCCCTTAATTATGCAGAACTTTAAGTCTTAATATAATTTAAACGGATGAGTTTTAAAAAAATTCACCCCCCTCACAGTTGTCATGAAGGGCAAAATTAGCAATATAGACCAAAATCATTTTTTGAACCAGGCTGTAAACATGTTTTTTTCTGCTGTAAAGTTGGGCATTTTAACATGGGGAGTCTATGGGACTGACTCCCTTTTGCAGCCAGCCTCAAGCGGCCAGCCGATGAATTGCAGTTTTAGTCACTTCCTTATTGGCCTCACGAGAGAGAGCGGGAGGTTGCCGCTCGGTTTCAGAATAAATAACGAGCCAGCCAATACCGTGAAGATTATTTTTTAATTAATTGAGAAAGGTGGATATCGTTATCGGATTAAGATACGATTAATCGTGCAACCCTACCACCGCAAATGAAATGTTTAACCTGGCAAGGCTTTAAAGCACATGCAAATAATGTACTTTTGTGACTGCCAAGTCGAACACCCCTAGTCCAGGCCCTTGTCATTTCTAGGCTGGACTACTGCAAAGCTCTTCTGGCTGGACTTCCATCATGCACAATCAAACCTCCACAAATGATTCAGAATGCATCAGCAAAACACAGAAAATAAGACGTCATCGCGGTGTTGCCGGAAGTTCGCTCTGAGTGGTGCACACATTTTTTTTTACTTTTCGTGCAGTTCTGGTCCATTCTAGCCGAACATTCACATCTGTGCTGGCATTTGTGTAAAACAGAAGCAGTTTAATGTGAAGGTCAAACTTCATCAGGTTGCTTTTTGATGTAAAACAATGCATAGTTTTTTTTTTTTTGTTTTTTTGCATAGTTTGTCCAAGGCTTTTTATTTGAAGTATGTTTTATTTTTATTGTATAAAAATAGAATTAGAATTCATTTAAGCCCCTTTCACACTGCAATATTGCCGGGTTCACTTTAAAAAATTGCCGGAACACTTTACCCATGTATTTGCTGGAATCGCAGTGTGAAAGGGTCTTTAGATACTTATTATACACTATTTGCTTAAAGTTGTCTTGTGTTTGAGGCAAAATAAAGCCAATAGTTTAAGATTGTTTTAAGTTTGTGATTGTTTAAAGAAATTATTAATTCATCAACTCATTCATCACAAAACTTGTACAAGCAAATGTCTTTTTCTTACCGGTTACCCCCGATGGTTTTAGAGGACAATTACTCCTTGTCGCCCCCTGTCGTTTCAAAAAATAGTACAATGGCAAATGCGACAGGTATAAAAGCCTCATCCATTTGGGAAGGTGCGCAGTCAGCAGAGGCTTGCGTACCGGAGCCAGGTGAAAGTATAAATCCTGCTTTATGAGTCTGCATCTCCTCCAGAAGCCTGGGACCTACAAGATCTGCTTTGCTTTCTCTTTTGTTAATCTATTCCTGTCTAGCTTGTACTAATCTGAAAAATGTCTGAAATCTTGTATTAGAGCACTTCATGTGTTCAATTGCCTCTTTATGATGAATCTTTATGAATCGCTTGTATTCTTCAAGTCGTTTTGAATAAAAGTGTCTGCTCAATGAATAAATGTAAATGTAGTTGCGTAAGGTTAGATATATTCACACCACCATTTCATAAAACTTCAGAAATAGACATGGAGTTATAACCAAATTTACCTCAAGAAATCATACAAAATCAGTTTTTACTTATTTTACTTATCTAAAAACTAAAATCTGAATGATGACATTTAAAACGTTGAATTGTACAGATGACATAAGCAATATTAGGTCCTTTTATGTCCATTTTGTTTTGTAAGAGAGAGGTTATGACAAAGCAGGTCGTGGGAAAGCAAATGTTTCTTTAGAGGAGGAAAGCAAGCCATATACTAGAATCTCCAACCGTGCTCTGCAAGTTTGTGTGTGGATTTTTCCATTAGGTGACGTTTTCAGTGTCTCTCTCTGTGATTCAGAGATGAAATAAATCATTTCTGCTCTACCAGCCCTGCATGAGGAAATTAAAGACTTCAGAAAAAGTTACAGCACAGGTTAATTTATCAGCGCTTCCAAGACTTAAGACGTCAACACTGTTTTGGTGCTCTCCTTGCTATTCTGCCCTACATCTACAGTCCACATCCTCCTCACAGATGTGTACCTTTACATAGCCCTGTGAGCCTGAATCCACCACATATGCTATATAAAAGTCACCTACATCTTGGATGCCCTGGGAGTAAGAAGATAAACATCAAATTTTCGTTTTTGGGTGAACTATCCCTTTAACCTCTCGAACGATCCATTTAAGACTGAATTACTCCTGACATAACAATTCTGGTGGACTATTCAGACATACATAACTTTTGCTATCTCCTTAAAGGGGTCATACGATGCGATTTCAATTTTTCCATTTTCTTTGGAGTGTCACAATCTATTGGTGCATGAAGAAGATCTGTAAAGTTTCAAAGACTAAAGTCTCAAATCCAAAGAGATATTCTTTACAAAGTTAAGACTCATTCAAACATGCGCTATGTGGAAATATATGCGTAATGCTGCCCAAATGTTCACGCAAAGAAAGGCAGCGTGGTTTCATTAACTGCAGTTAATGTTGAGGCAGCCATGTCAGATAGATGCTGTTTGTATCGAGGCGAAATCAAAATCACTCATTTGACCTTCAGAAAGTAGATGTATTTAGGAATCTTTAAGATTACTTACAACAGAACAGCGACGCATTTTATGGACGACATAAATGTAGGAGCAGATGTAATTCTGACTTTGCTACGACAATCTGGCGTTTCTGAATCAGCTACTGTAAGTATGTTTTGTTAATAGTTTAAGTATTTGCTATTGATTGTTCAAATGCTGAGTTTTGTGCATCGCGCACGTGTGTGCATGAGAGATAGAAACATGGTCACACAGTGGAGTCAGCTGTTTTAACCGTCCATGTATTGTTTACTGCAAACACATATGACCTTCATCACTGTGTCTGTCACGCAACTATGTTCTCCGTTCAGGCTTGAACTGATGGTAAAACAAAGGACATTAGTAACTGTCTTCACATTTATTTTGAAAGATGAAGCTCACAATTATGGAAAGGGGCATTACATTTCCAGCTTGCAGCCAATCATAATGCACTGGGTAAGTTGGCCAATCACAGCAGACTGCGCTTGTTAGAAGGAGGGACTTTGTAGAAAACTATGTGTTTGAGAGAGGCAGGTGAAAGAGGAACTATAATAATAATAAAAATCATGTGTTTTTTAAACATTAAAGCATGTCAATATATTCTGTTACACCAAATACACAAAATAATGATCTTTAAAAAAGCATCATATGACCCCTTTAAAGAAAAACGTTTCTGAAAGCTGTCCATTGTTGCTTAAGTCTTGTAGTTCCCACACACGCCCCATGTATGTGGAAAATAAAATGTATTGTCTGATTCTCTAATCACCAAAATACAGTACTTTATTTTCTCACACCTTGAAATTAAATACAACTGAACTGTTGTTATGCAAAACACGTACTCCTCTTTCAGTGACCTTGGCAAGGTCGTCTTTCAACCCAGCTCCTCTAAACACCTGCAACTAAGTACAAACTCCCATAACCTCACCTCTTCCTGTTTGCACATTAAATGTTTTTATTAATTAACCTTATTAGTATGCATGCTCTCCCTAACCATCCCCTAAGCAGGAACCATCTGACCTCTACATAACTAAGAAATTTTCCCAGAAATCACAACTACTCCCTGCAGCTCACACATCCAGAATTTAATAACTCAACCGCAAAGGACTCCGTTGAATTTAAATTATTTCTACACATTTCCAATCGTCTCTTCTTCCTTATTCTCTTTTTCTATTCAACTTTTCCTCCTACATGTGGTTTCTTTTAATCAAGCTTGCAATAGCACACAATTCATTTGTATAAACAAACAACAAGTAAAGGTGATGTAGTGTAAACCCTGGACAGTTTATTGTAAGCCTTTGCTTTGGCTTACACTATTTACCTTGCACTGACTATAGCATACTGAACAAAAACAGACACATCCATAAATACTGGCACATCGATACCAAGCTGCCATTAGTGTGTATAGAGTGAAACATTTCATGATGTAATCTTTATAATTCAAATTACAATAACACACAGTCCTCTGTGCAATGTTAATTTCGTTAATGAAGACAATGACGAAAAATATTCGTTCACGAAAAAAAATTCGAGACGAGACGTTGACGAGCTAAAAAAAATATCTGATGACGAAATTATGATGAAATTTATGCTGCATTTTCATTAACTAGACGAAACTGGACTATAATGTTATTTGAGGACTACCGGACATTCAAATTGCATCCTATAGGCTATAGTCCTTCAAAATGTGCGTCCCTGTCATTGGATTGTGATCAGATAAGAGCCATTTGCACATCTAATCAGTATAGCAACCGTAGTGGATGGATAGATTAATAAAACGCGAACTAGCGATCTGAGACAATGGCCTCAGCACCCGAAGGGGTATGGATAAGGTGACCAGATGTCCCATTTTCATGGGAGTCAAAATTTGTTGTCGATTAACTTAAAGTTAGTGAAGGCGGGATAGGCGGAATCATGCTAATAGAAGATCGGAATCACGATCAGTTCTCAGCGCCCAAATACACACACAGCAGTCCAAATGTTTATCGTGTAGAGTATCTCACGTAAATACAGCTATGGATTAACTGAAGGTGAACAGGTGGGTGAAAACTGAACGTGTTTCAGTTTTTCATGCATGAGTTCCATCTTAAAAAGACAGCATTCCAAATTAAATACCTGTCTGTCATTAATGTTAACCAACAAAAGATGTTAAATAAATGTATACATGTGTAAAACCTACAGTATCTGAAAAATTTGTTTAATTTGTATCTCTATTGTATTTGTCTAATTATGCTTCTTATGTATCTAATTATGCTTCTCTCTCTCTCTCTCTCTCTCTCTCTCATATATATATAGTTCACCCATAAATGAAAATTGGCATAATTTATTCAAGATTTTCCAAATTCAGTCCTTGATTCAAATTCCTCATAAGCTTAATTTATTTGGTCTAAAGAGAGAATAATTAATGAGTATTTTAATTTGAAAACTACATATAAAATAGCTACCAAAATAAATTTTGGTAACTACTAGGGGTGTAACGGTTCACAAAATTCACAGTTCGCTTCGATACGATTCACTGGTGTCGCGGTTCGGTTCGGTACGTTTTAGATACAGCAAACAGAAAAAATTGGCAGATAAATTTCCTAGATTTTTAAAAAATGTTTTATTTATTAAAACTAACAAAGTATGTTTTTTTTTTTTTTTTTACATTGAACAATGATGGAGCTATTCTTTCCCATCTTCTATGGTGTTTTCTTAGCAGCATACTGTATAAAACAAAAAGCTCCTTATAAAAAAAAAAAAGAAATGTTATATTGTTGTAGTAGTTATGAACAAATAAAAAGATGTAACTTTTTATATGGAACTCTATAACTCTTTATATTGAGTGTGTTTTTACTCAATTGGTTCTCTATAGGGCTTATGTTTTTTGGAAAAAAAGCAGGAATTACCGTCTGGCTGAAATGTTCTCGTGAAGGAATATTGTAACGGGGCTCAATTACATTAAGCATGTTCTTAAAACCTGCGTTTTCCACTATAGGCGCTCGCTCACTCAGTATGCGCTGAAGGCTCGTTGCATATGGCTAAAGGGTTTTTCACACAGGACGCGGTATGCGTGGCGCTGGACCCTGGGCTCAGGGTTGCCCTTCAGATACAACGCAATTTGTGCTGCACTATGCCAAGAGCAAACTAGGTGGAGTTTTCAAAACTGCCCGTGCATACGTTCTATTTATAACAGTTCTTCTATCTAATAACGTGCAGGCCTGTTGATTGTATCGTACTGCTCAGGAAATTCCGACAAAGTACAGTACTAGTCCATTTTGATTTCCATGCTTGTTTGGATGCCCCGATCGATTGGTAAAGTGCACCCAAACACCAGACCTGTTGGTTATTGGAGGATCTTCTATTTCTGGTCTGCTAAACGCATTGGCCTTTTTGCAACGAGCCTTCAGCGCGTACTGAGTGAGTGAGCGCCTGACTTGAGTAGCCTAAAGGCAGGCGTACACGGTGCAATTTTTGCTGTCGTACGAGTTCGCATACGATTTTTTTTCAATCGTGTGGAAATCGCGTATTCTCGTATGGTCGCGGCTCGTATCATTTGCGATGAATTACGAGCCGAGCAGAGTGGCTTACGAGCACTTCCCGACCTCCCGATTAGTTTTAAACATGTCTAAAAAGTTTGTGAGCTATCGGTTTGAATTCGTGCCATTTGTGCGGTTGAACGAGCCAATTTGTTGATTTATCTGAAGTTGACCAATCACGAACTAGGAAAACAACCGAAGAAGAAAGATGAAGACTGCAGCGCCACGGTGAATGTGGACTATTGACCAGGAGGATAAACTCGCTGAACTCTGACAGGAACAGCGAGCGCTGTATGATGTTTCTAGCAATGTATTCCAATGCCTTTTTAGTTCTCTCTCGCTCTCTCTCTCCCACACGCATGTGTAGTTTACAGGGACTCTCCATAAATGTAACGGTATTCTATACTGTATATCCCCATACACTACCTCTATCCATCACGGAAAATGCATGTTTAAAATTTCTATTAAACACCGTATAGTATTTTTAAAAGCCATTTGGTTTACGAGGGCACAGTAATTGTCCTCACAAACCATGTTTACATTTTAATACCTATTTCAGATATTTATAAACCATATATACAAGAACACACACAAAGGGTAACGAAACGTCCCGGTTTCCTATTTCTGAAAAATAACCTGTACGTGTAGGAAACAGTCACGGCTTGTATCAATATTTTATATGCAGTTATGAGAGAGGGAGAGCAGTTATATTAGGCGCGTTCCACTTGAAGCACTGCTGCACGCACAGAATGATCACCTGTATGTCATCAAAGTACCGCGAGAGCGATTCGAATGCATTGGATATGTGTTCTCTCTTATCGCTCTCGCGGTACTTTAATGTCATACAGTGATCCTTCTGTGCGTGCAGCGGTGCTTCAAGTCGAACGCGTCTATCAACTTCGTGCGATTGCTTCTGGAATTCGCAGGTTGTTAAATTGTGTCGTATATTATCTCGTCCGTATGATTTTCAGATAAACTCACTCGTGCCGTGTGCGTGGAAATACGATCTTCCGACCATCCGAATTCGCACCGTGTACGCCCGCCTTAACATAAACATATAAGTTGGTGTTTTTTTTTCTTCTTCGGGGGTGTCAGGGGCGTTGCCTGTTACGTCGTTTGGGTTATTGGGCTACCTTGTTAAACGCATATCATTATATTTCACAATTTTTAATTTATTTTCCAAATATAATTAATTAGTCCAACGAACCGTTCGGTACATAATGCGTATCGCGTACCGAACCGAAATCCTCGTACCAAACGTTTCAATACGAATACGCGTATCTTTACACCCCTAGTAACTACAGTTTGGCTAAAACTATTGATTAAAAGTTGACAAAAATGCAATGACTTTTCGTTTACTAAAACTAGACTAAAACTATGAAAGACTGAAATGACTAAAATGTGACTAAGACTAATAAAAAAAATTTTGTCTCAAGACTAAGACTAAGACTAAATCAAAAATACCGGCCAAAATTAACACTGCTTCTGTGCCATAAACAGAGGGATAGTGAATGCATTCTGGTGATTTATTCCGTAAAGGGCTGATAAGGTCTCCCAAAGCATGCTTAATAGTTGTTATTACCTCATTATACTCACCCTGTGCAAGTACTTTAGTCTGCATGTATTGTTAATAAGATTAAATTCTGATATTTAACCTCCTTAATATGCACAGAGTACAGTAATCGTGTATTTTCATGCATGTGATGAAGTGAAGTGTGTAATCAGTGCATTAACTGGTTGAAAACACTGCTGGAATACTCTAGAGTTTTGCACTTAAAACCACATCAAAACACCACCTGCCATCTAAATGCACTAATAGATGCTTTACTAACATTCCTACAAATTCAAATGCAAAGTACAGTCACCGTTTGTTTGCACTGCTTTAGAAGAGACTAAAACAGATGGAAAAAGTGAAACAAACAGATGACTAGAAAAGTAAAGAAACATTCCCCAGAAACATACACTTTTAACTTGTAGCCTGTGACAACAGAGGGGACCTAATAATGTCTTCTATGATATAGTGTCTATGTAGTGGGTCCTATGAATTTAAGGCCCTGCTTGTGAACATTGTTATTAACCTCGCTGGGATATTGATGGTAAAAATACAGACCTCTTCCTATAATTAGACTGTATATAACATTTCACTTTAAGTAGGACAAATTGTATGATAGGAAAAAAACAGGGACAAGAGCATGTGTGTCTGAGTAAAAAAAGAGAAACCACTAAAGACAGAGAAGGAAAGAAAAAAACTGAAAAGACATGTTACAATGACTCCACATCCTCATACATTCATTGCAAAACCACATAAATCATGGATATTAAGCATTTGATTATTAATCACATCTGACTTAAAAAAAAAAACAACAACTGAATGCTTAGGATTACATAGATATGTAGAATAATACACCTCACTAGAGAAATCAGATATTTATCTTTCTTAAAATAAGCCTATATGTGAAACACACCAATGTGAGCATTTTGTTATCTCCCTCTTTTCTGCTCTCCTTCCCGGTAATTAGAAACACATTTTTTCACACTATATGGCTTCCATTATGTGGCCCAGTTTCATATCATTCCTGAGAGAGAGAAAAAAAAGCAGTTTAGGCACTCTTGTCCTTTTTTAGACAGAGCACTGTAAGAATTCGAACTACAAAATTGTGGCTATCACAACAACACAGAAAACATCTGACTCCAGATTTTCTTCTCTCCATTCCATCAAAAAGATCAAGCAACTGTCTATGTGGCTTAAGACCAACTGTTTTAACTCTCTTATCAAAACCATGTGGTTTTACAGCCTTTTGACAATTCAATATTCTCTTCCAGATATTCTTCATGTAAAACAGAGAGCACAAGGTCAAAGTCCTCACTGCTGGCAGTGATTAAGTCCCAACTGTGAAGACACAGCAGTAGTTTTACAGCTGAAGTTGACAAATGTTAATCAATCTGAGAGGAATATCTAGAGAGGGTCATGTGAGATAGGTCTTACTCAACTGTATCTGGATTCAGAGTGCAAATAATTCACTGAAGTCGGGGACAAATAATATTTTGCCTGCCACCATTTCAACAGACCTGGAGTTTAAAGGAATAGTTTGCCTCAAAATGAGTACTTGGTCTTCTGCTCACTCTTTTGTTGTTAAAAACGCATATGACTTTATTTTTTTTTAGAACACAAAAGGAGAAGTTAGTCAGAATAACAGACTCAGTCACTATTCATTTTCAATTTATGGAAAAGTATGGAAAAGAATGAATGTTTTTCTAAAATCTGCTTTTTTTTATTCCCACAAGAAAACAGGATGATAGAAAGTAATACAGATTTGGTACAACACTGGAACAATGTTTGGTTTGAAACAATCTATAATACAGGGCTGGGGGTGTCTAGTGCTATTTAATGCGTTCTGATGCTTCATGCTTGCCTTAAATTAAATGTAAATTTATGCATTTACCAGACGCTTTTATCGAAAGCGATTTACAGTGCATTCAGGCTATCAACTTTTACCTATCATGCTCTACCAATTGAGCTACAGGACGTAGTACAAATACACTACATCTGGGTTTGTATAAGTCTCTGAAATTTATTTTCGAGCAGGTCGCTTCATGACATCATTAAGGGTGGAATTCCTTGTACGGGCACTTCTCCCGGAAGAGCGTACACACACAGCAACCAGAGCGAGTACAAGAGCAGCGCATCAACAGGTTTCATTTGGGTTATGGAAGTTGTCGACAGCGCTGCACAGGACAGAAAGAACGCCTTCAAAGAAGTGCGTTTTGGCAAGTGAGGGAAAGATTACCTTGTTCAGCTTCCCAAAGAACCCAACATTACGTGAACAGTGGATGCCGTTTGTTTTTCCAGGGCAGCAACAGAGTTTCGCAAGTGTTTGTTCCAGTCGTTTTGGTGACAAATGTTTTATAAACAAGGCCCAGATCAATGCTGGATTTGCACATTGTATGATATCTCAAAATCACACTACTTACAACATGGTGTGAATGCAGCATAAGTGCTCGCGACTCTTTAGCTACTCCCATGGCATGCATCCTGGAGCTCAGCTGTTTTCAGAGAGAATAAGGCTAATTTATACTTCTGCGTCAGACATCGACGTGCAGTACACATGCAAACCATTAGTCTACAGTATCCATCAGCCATGACGGCAGCAAATAAATATCAAAGAACAGATCATTTCTTTGATACTGTTCTTTTGAACACTACAAAAAAAAAGAGATGACAATGGTAAAGCAGAAGATGGCATTCTTTCAATCTCCAAATGGACTTGTACCATGACAGAACTGTTTGTCCCGGAAAACAAAGTGATGTAACGCTAATTTTTTTAATAAATGGTAAGACACTATTTATTTTTCTTGTTTTATCTTATAACAATAAAATATATTAAAGTGCAAAACACACACAAAACTCAGATACGTACAGAGGGAGGGGTACCAGCAGACCAATCCCAGCACTTGCAGTTCGGTGCTGTGACATCTTGGAGAGGTTCACGTCTGGCTACGCCACAGCCTGCACGTACTACACACAACTTACAACGTAGTTTTGATGCAGAAGTATAAATTAGCCTTTAAGGTGTATCTTTCTTTTATAAATCTGATCAATCTAAAGACTCTCTGAAGATTTGAAGGAGGCAATACTACTATATAGGTACTCAAGAGTAGCATGAGATTGGCCAAAACTGTGTGTGTTATGTCCCCTTTCATGAAAAATATTTTCAATATTTTTATTTTACAAATAAAATGTTGTTTTTAAGTACAAAGTATCCAACAACCTTTTGGTGAACATAAAAATGTGAAAACATGGTCCGAGTGCGCTACAGGTGAACGCACACAACAAAACCTAATTTGCTTTAGGGGGTAACCATGGCAACAGCCACTCGATCGCGTCATCGGCAAAATCTGTCATTATTTATTGTTTTATTGCATACGTTACACTTCACAATATGACAAGAAAATTGTTAGTGTTTAGTATAAAACGTCTTTAAAACGATAACTACAACGATTTTTTTTTTATTTTGCGCAGAAGACTACAATCAATTTAACATTTAGGGTGAACGATCCCTTTATCGTTCGGTGGCATATTTGGCAACGATTTTAAACAGGACATGTTAAATCGGACTGCGTAAACAACAACCCCATAAAGCAACATGTGGGCCACTCAGCCTCTTACAAATTTAAAATCATCCACTTTTTCGCACTAGGCTCATCATAACTGACGGGTAGGATAAAATGTCAGGACACCGGCTGTCACTAAGCACTTTGATTGACATAAATTGTTACGGTTCTCGTCCAACTGACGCGTCTGGCGCGAGAACTGCTTACACTTTATTACGGCCATCGAGATCACGCGCTTTCCATTAATACGAGGCAAAAGCTAACGTTACCATTCCCTCTCGGTGTGTCATGTTATAGCAACTCTTTAACTTTAGAAACGATCATTTAGAGCTGGACAGATGATTAGGCAAGCGATTAAAGGGAGATTACACAGCAAATGATCACTCGATCCTAGTGGAAAATAAATTCCCCTAACGTTAGTCCACAGTGGGCGGTTATAAGAGAGATATAGAGGACGAATAGACGTTAAAATACAATAAACGTGTTCCTAGAGAGGCCTGAGAGTAAAGATCAACAGCTTCGTTGAGTCGAACTCACCGTGTTGTTATTTTTTTCCAAAGACTTGTAGCTTGTCCGATCCTGAGGAGAGGCTATCCGATCCCGATCCAGGCCAAAATAACACGCCTCTCCTAACGTTACAATCCTTCTGTCGCGTGATAAATCCCCGTCAGAACAGTGTAACTGTGCGATGGGTTGGTGTTTTAGTCGCGTATAATGGAAACGTGCGCGTCAGTGGGAGGATTTAAAGCGGTCGGACCTGCGAGAAGAAGAAGGAGAAGGGGGTGGGGGGGGGGGCGTCTTGTCCCACTGCCCGTGACGTAGTACTCATCGCCCCGCCCCTTCTTCGAGGTCCAACCAGAATGGAGCACTGGATTAATCTGGACATATGTGTGTCAACATTAAATACAGCCTATTGAAAATATGGGGTTGGTTTAATGAAAATAATTAATTTAAAGGAATTCAATCAGTGAAAGTGGGCTACTTGACCGAATTAGGTGACACATTTTATATGGCTATAATATTTTTTTCTATAACTATGTAACTGATATAAAGTATATTTAGGATGTATATGTTTGTTATTTCAGAATGACATCTGTGCTTGTAAAAAAATATTTTTATTAAAATAATTGCAGCCACAAGCCCTATCTAACTGAATTGGGAATCCTGAAATCTCAAAAACTGCTGGCTGACCTCACAATTAAATAACATATTTCAAATCAGCAACCAAATTTGAAATGAACTGCACCATAAATGTTGTTATTTATGTTCAAATAGCGTTTTAAAAAAGCTTGTTTTTCAGGCTAGACCAGCCAATGCGCATGTGCGGTTATAAGCGTAAATATCAGGTTTCTATGGGAACCGAAACTTCTAACGGCAACTGCAGTGACGCAATAACATTACCAATCAGCATATCGCACATAGCAGTTTCTCACATTCATAATATATTATTATTACTAGTACAGAGAATATCAACATTACGTACAAAGAGGTGACATTACACGCAAAGCACCATTTACAGATGTATGTAACAATACATAAATAATACAAAACATAAGCATTAATAAAATGAAGTCAAGAGGTTAAATAAATTAACTGTTTTAAAAGGATTCAATATGTATTTCTAGTGTTGGATATAATGCGTGTGGTAAACGTGTTTTCTTACTGAATAAACATAATAGATATCGTTTTTTTTATGACACAGTAATTAATCATATAGTAACATACATATTTATTTAGTCCTACTACAATCAAAACCAACTCATTTATAGTGCAGAAACATTTAAGTGTTAATAATATTGTGAAATAATGTATGGAATTTCAACATGTTTTCTTTTTTCTTTTTTTTTAATGGTTGGTACCGATTTCACGTCACTTAAAGATTTTTGTTTTCTAAAGTATTCAAAGCATAGAATATATGAATTTCTATGACATGTCTATTGACTTAGAAGTAACACAGTTATGCTATTTCTTTCGTAATTTGGCTGGTTTCATTTATTTTACTCTTTGTAAAGACCAGCGCAACCAGCACAAAATGCAGAGAAAGCAGAATACCAGGGAAAGCTACTATTTGGCCAACATCTCTGGGGTCATCAGTGTAAACATCCGCGAACATCAGCTGCGGGTAAAGTCTGATTGAAATGAGTAACCTTTCAGTTGCGCAAAAGGAGACCGAGCAACGGACCCCAAAACACAAACATGGCCAAACAAGCGGTAACAACCATATTCTTTGTTCTTTTTCATTGTATTATAAGTTACTGGGCGTTTATGTCTTCTTGTAGCATCCACTCATTCACAAAAAATAGCATTCCAGCGATCGCCAAGTATTTTGGCTCCAAAGGTCGCTACGAAGAGGTCAACACGTACTTAATCGGCGATCTTTTAGCCACAAAACTATTCCCTTGTGACACTACCTCCCTCGAAATGCAACGAAATTCATTTGACAGCTATAATCCGGCACGGGACGAGGTACCCGAGCACTAAAAACATTCAGAAGATGCGCGAATTTTATGATTTCCTCATGCGTAATGCAACCAGCAACTTAAATGGTTTGTCAGAGATAAAGTCTCAGTGGAAGATGTGGTACACGGATGAAATGGACGGGCGACTGGTGGACAAGGGCCGTGCGGATCACAGGCACCTGGCGCAGAGACTCATCAAATGGTTCCCTTCTTTGCTGACAGAGGACAATGTGCGTCACGGACGCGTGAAACTGATCACCAGCTCCAAGCACAGGTGTATGAACAGCACCATCGCTTTCAGAGAGGGACTTATGGAAGGACTCGGCAGAGAGGGTAATGCTTGAGGACCCAGCCCTTCACTGAATCATCAGCATGCCATACTGTTAAATCATAGTTTTCCAGCATGAACATATTCTTAATTTAGCCCTAGTCTATAATCTTGGTTCTTCATACAAAATTTGCAGTAGTGCTCATTGTTTCTTCTCAACAGCTGTGAGATTCAGTGATGGGAAAATGGAGACTTCCACTTTTCAGTTCTATCAATCTATCCTGTTTCAATTCTCATATATATTTTTTAAAAATAACAAATTCAGTTGTGTTCCATTGACAGGGGATTCAGTGAAGAGCAAATGGAGACTTTTGCTTTAGACTTCTCCAGATTTTTCCTAAGATACCACAGTATCGTAATGTGTCTTCTGACAATCAATATCAGTATTCACAGAAATCATTATTGTATTATTGCCTACACTTTGCTCTACATGAATGCATATTCAATGATGTGATACATGTTTATGCATTACACTTCATTTTAAAGTCATATGGTTGCCTATTGTTGAATTACACAAATCATATTTTATTGGATACACTCTAAGGAGGCGCAAACACATTAAATCGATTTTAGGGAATCTTAAAACTTAAGTATTCTGCTTATGTGGACCTTCATCCTTGATGAGCACACATATTATACACTTACAATTCCCACACAAGCAAAGAAAATTTTAGCTAAAAGACAAACCAACACAGAAAACATCCACAAAAACAAATCTGTTTTAATCGATTAGTGTTTTGATCAACCCGTTTTTTTTTATTAGAAATCTATGCAGAATTTAACTTCCCCAACTGATAAAATAAGAATAGAAAGCAACATAAAGTCTGGTTTTAAGAGTTGTAGTGCCAGGGTTTTAATGTCAATCATGCTAAGGTAGTGCTGTCAAATGATTAATCGTGATTAATCACATCCAAAATAAAAGTTTTTGTTTACATAATATTACATAATATATGTATGTGTGCTGTGTATATTTATTATGTACATAATGTTTTATTTTTTTAAATGCATTTATTTGTTTCATTTTCTAGTTGAGTTGGAACCTGCTGTTAATGACGCTTTAATGCGTTACTTTGACCAGTGTGAACGGTTTGTGAAAGAAGTGGAGAACAACAAGAGTGCCTTGGAGGAGGTGAAACGTTTTAAAGAAGGCCCTGAGATGAAAAGTGTAATGGAGAAAATGGCTGACAGACTGAAGCTCCCTTACGCCAGCATCACCGTTGGTCAGTGATGACTTACAGTAATATGATCATGACCTTTTTACACAGTCACAAATGCTAAAATAAAGCAGTGTCGAAAATGTTGCTGTGCAGTTTGATAATAGGCTTGTTCGAGATGCATCGGTGCTGTGCAGACCGATCGGCGTATGACATCAGATCACCGCAAGAGTGATTGGAGAGCAGACGACTCTTTAGGCTTTTAAAACGATTTCGCTGTGTTTTGATGTCATATGCTGATTGGTCTGTTCAGCCCTGATGTATCTCAAACGAGTTTAATGGTATGTTTGTCACGCCCCCTTACCATTACTCGTAGTGGCATGTTGGGGGCAGGGTTTATGTAAACATCAGGGTTAGTGATGTCACAAACCTAGGAAGAAGATTGTTTTAGTCCCTACCAGCCTTTTTTTGTAGTCCTTAAACAACGATTTCTTTACAATAAAATATCTCCCTTTGCATTGAACTTTGAGCATCTTAACTTTGCAGACCGCTTTAATTTGATATGTTTTGTTTTATGGAAAGAGCTGTTGTACTACCGCCAATTTCAGAAAATATGTTGCAAATTCAGTTCCCTCTAAATGTAATGCCCGTGCATCTATAGTCTCAGCCTCAAACGTCATGCCTAAAGACTATTGGTTGAATTTCTGATGCATATGGGACACAACAGTGGAAACACTTCAGGAGTTTCGAAGTTGTCATTGGATTGGTTTAATTATACAGGATTTCTGGGAGATGTGTGTGTCGTGTTCTTTAAAGCTCCACATGGAAACAAAGATGACGTGGCACCAAACCCGCTTATGAAAAAAGAAAGACGTCTAGTTTACAACTGTGACGATGAACACTTGTCAGGATCAACTAAATGCTGGATTCTCAAAAGTATGGCAAATATTTAAAGTTCAGGCATAGAATCTTTAAAATACGTCCGAGAGTTTTACACACTCGTCTGTTATTGTGACGACATTTCCACGCCCCAAAGCGTGATGCTGAAACAAATCAAACTGTGATTGGTTGTTTGACATGTCGGTCTAATGGCCTCATGGGTGGGCCTTGGCCAATAAAACTGACATGGTTTCCAAACCTTCAGCCATCAGTCTAAAGACTATTGCAACCACAACCACAAATCTTTGCACATCAGCATATTATGACACACACTTCCTTCCTGGTAGCATGTGAGACTAATATGTAAAAGAAACCTTTTTAGATGAGAAATTGAAGACAGAAAAATAATTGTTCTAGCAATTACCATTGTTTGCCTTTTCAAATATTTATGTGACGTAAGGATGCATGTAAAGCATCATGCAAGTTGGATTAGAAATTCTTGAGGTTAATATTAAGAAATTCGAAGTCCTCAGTGGCTCAGTAGTAGAGCATTGTGTTAGCAGTGCAAAAGGTTGTGGGTTTGATTCCCAGGGAACACATGTTAGGTAAAAAATGTATAACCTGAATGCACTATAAGTCAATTTTGATAAAAGCGTCTGCCAAATGCATAAGTGTAAGTGTGGTTGACAGGGCTGGGCTTCCAAGGATCAAAATTTTACATACGCATTGCAACCAAAGCACTAATATGTCCCATATGTTAGATAGCCAAAGAAAAAAATCTGCATGCAAAGTTTTCTTTTTCAGCAGACACACACACATTCAGTTATTTTTATTTTCAATTCCAGCACCTTTTCGGAGTGACCTGTTGAAATATGTATCCTTATGAGGTTAAAATACTTCTCTTTTGCAGTTCTTTTACTCTCAAGATCAGAATTAAGATGGGAACATTTGGGAATGAGAAGCACAAAAGCAAGAAAACCATTCCACAGTCGATGAAGCAAGATTTACTTAAAGAGTTTAGAGGTCAGGGCTGCTCTCTTGATCTGCTGCGGTCAGCAGTTGTATATCAATGCACAAACAGTGAGTGAGAGATAGTGAGAGAGGGAAATCATTTCTGCAGTCTTTGGTATGACCATTAGATGGCAGTGAAAGTGCAAAAATATTGGTATGTACACATTTTTATCAAATATCAAGACATAACAAAAAAAAACATTACATGAAGAAATGTACAATTTACTGTGTAATTTGGTCTACTGTCTAATGCATTAGCAAATGACACATTGTCTTAATATTTATTTTGCTTCACAGATTCAGTGGAAGCAGCTTTCTTTCTGTGTGCATATGAGTTTGCTATCCATAATCTGAACACACCCTGGTGCCAGTTGTTTGACGAGGCAGATGCACAGGTACTGGAACAGCGCAGTTCTGCTGAAACAAAAACAATTCTTACATATAGTATACATATGTACTTAATGCTTACCTTTTTGCCAAGGAGCATAAAAAAAATGGAGAGGCACAAATTTTTTTAATTATGTGTTTTAACTTAATAAGAAGATATAAGGAGACATTTACAAACATGGTTATTTAATTTATAAGAATAAAAACAGTACACAATGTTTTTATATACTTTCGCTTTAGACTGTAGTGATAAATGCAGTGATTGTTATTTCATGTTAACTAATGTGTAAATGAAAAAGTTAAAAAATTATGTTATTCCTGTGGCTCAGGGGTAGTGCATTGTGTAAGCAGCGGAAAAGGTCATGGGTTTGATTCCCAGGGAACACATATACTGGTAAATAATGTATAGGCCTAGCTTGAATGCACTGTATGTCGCTTCGGATAAAGCGTCTGCTAAATGTAAAAGTTATATATATATTATTAATGCTGTACCGAACTTTCATTCATCACGGTTTTCACAAAAATATTAAGCAGCACAGCAGTTTTCAGCATTGATAATAATAAGAAATGTTTATTGATCACCAAAGCAGCATTTTAGAATGATTTCTGAGGATCATTTGACACTGATGACTGGAGAAGTGGCAGCTGATTATTCGGTTTTGCCATCACAGGAATAAAATATAAAACGGTTATTTTAAATTGTTATAATATTTCACAGTATTACTGTTTTTACTGAATTTTTAATGCAGCCTTGGTAAGCATAAGAGACTACATAAATAAATAAATAAATTAATTAATAAATTAATTAATAAATTATCCTTTTTAAAATCTTACAGCTTTTGAATGGTAGTGTATGTTTTGAAAATAACCTTTTAGTTTTTAGACCAACTGAGATTTGAAATTCAGAATTCTACTCTAATAATGTCTAAATATATTGTTGCACAGCGGTTAGAGGTCATGTGTACCTGTAGATGTTTGAAGGTACTGTGTTCTGTCTTTTAAGGTGATGGAGTATGCTGCTGACCTGAAACAGTACTGGAAGCGAACCTATGGGCATGATATCAACAGCAAGTCTAGCTGCATCCTCTTCCATGATCTTTTCCATCGTCTTGACCAAGTTGTAGATCAGATCAAGTAAGAGCAGTGACATCTCTGTTGTTTTTATATAATGCATATAAGAAAAATCTAATACATTTTCTATTTTATTCTAAAATCCATCTATATTTACTTGCCATTGTGCTTCTGTTTCTTAAGTTAATACTCTTTATTCTTGTTTCACAATGGTCTTGAGGGATTTTATTGTCCCACGAAAGAGGCAGGGACCAGCTCTCCTTTCTGAGAAAGAATAGAATCTGATACCTTCTTTCACAGCAGTATCAGTTATTATGGCTGAGAAGTAATTGAATAAGATCAACAGACAGCACTGGAGTTTAAAAAGCTAGTGGAGTTTAGCTGTGAGGGTGTCGTGGGAATGTCCGTTTCACCCTGTGTCTCTGTTTAGTCTTTCAGCTAAGGCCTGGTTCACACAGGACGATTTTAAAATTGTTGGCCGATTTTCCAAACTTGAGAGACCCCACACACGGCGATAAAAAAATCACGGGTCTAACAGTTTTGGTCGTTCAGTGTGTGGTGTGCAGCCACACGGCAATATCAACACATCACACACGAACCGATTTGACTCCCGAGCATTCCCAGGTAAGACGGGAAATCTCGCTAAATCCCTCGAGATCAAACGTGACTTCAGATTAAACAATCATGGCGAACGAAGAGGATGCAGTGGCCATAGTTTGTGCTTTGTTTTTAACGGAAAAAAACATAAGAAAAACAAGAAAAGGCGATGGTCAAAGAGGTGGAGACAATGCGAGCATGGACTATACTTGCTACATCATGATATGGAAGTTGTTGTTTTATCTCATAGAAATGTTGTTACATACTACACAGATTAATTACCGTTGAAATAAACGTTCATATATTCGTTTCCATGTACTCTGGTGGACTGCAGTTGTGGATGTAGTTATGCCCATCGACTTTATTTGTATTTGTTATATTTGTTATATTATATACGCCGGCTGTTTTGATTTTGTTTCCTGGTACTTCCTCACCGCCTCGTCACCTCGCTTTCTGATTGGATACACGCCACAGTCCACAGGCTACGTGATTGTTTGTCCTCGGGGGACACCACACACGAGAAGAAATCGGGCCAAATAAATCCAACATGTTGGATATCCCTGATTTGAGATCAGAGCGGTTCCGAAGGTTCTTCCGAGCAGAGGAGAGCAGTCTTAACACACCACACACGGCAGGAATATTTGATCAGATTATTTTACGATAATCGGAGCATCCTAAGATTGTCGGAAGGGGTGAATCGGGGCTAAAATCGGCCTAATTATCCTGCCGTGTGAACCAGCCTTTAGAAACCAATTCACAAGAGCTGAAGGGAGAAAGAGTTGGTTGCAAAACTCTTTCTTAACTCTTTTCAAGGGAATTTTAGAAACAAATTCAATTTATATGAGCTATATAAACAAAATAACTTATATTTCTTATAAGCAATCAAGGTCACCAAGGCTGCATTTGGCAAAATAGTGTAAAAACAGTGATATTACATTTAGTATTATTAAGTATTTAATTATTTAATTATTAAGTATTATTACAATTTGAATCTATTATTAATGTTTTATATTTTAACATATTTAAATATGTAATATATTCCTGTGGTGGCAAAGCTGAATTTTCAGCCATTACTTCAGTCTTCAGTGTAACATGTGTCTTCAGAAATCATTGTAAATAGCTGATTTGGTGCTCAAGAAACTTTCTTATTTATGTTTAAAACAATTATGCTGCTATAAATATTTTTTTTCAGGATTCTTTGATGAATATAAAATTCAAAAGGATACCATTTAAATGAAATAGGAATCTTACTAAACCCAGTTTTTTAAAATGGTATTATATGACATGAGATTAGGGACAATTTCAGTATTAGGGGGCTCAAATGATTAAACAAACGTGTGTGTGTGTGTGTGTGTGTGTATATATATATATATATATATATATATATATATATATATATATATATATATATATATATATATATATATATATATATAATATATAAATAGATATGTGTGCATTTTCAGGTCACCAGCATACTCCATCACCTTACAAGACAGAACACAGTGCCTTCAAACACCTACAGGTACATATGACCTCTCACCGGTGTGCAACAATATTCAGACGTTATTAGAGTAGAACTCTGAATTTCAAATCTCAATTGGTCTAGACTCAGTTTCTTCTAAAAACATACACTATCATTCAAAACTTAGGGGTTGGTAAGATTTTAAAAAGGTTTTTGATTTATTTATGTAGTATCTTATCCTTACTAAGGCTGCATTAAAAATACAATAAAAACAGTAATAGTGTGAAATATTATTACAATTTAAACTAATATTTTTTTCCAGTGATGACAAAGCTGAATAATCAGCTGCCACTTCTCCAGTCATCAATGTCAAATGATCCTCAGAAATCATTCTAAAATGCTGCTTTGGTGCTTAATAACATTTATTTTGTTTTTGTTTGCATTTTTGCGTTTGCAACTGCGCTCAAATAGATATTTTACTGGTTGTCTTTCTGGCTCCATTCACACATAGTTTTCAGGATTGAAAATGATGTTTGCTATAAGGTTTAACATTCAGTAGCAGGAATGAATGAATTAAACAATAACAGACGGTGACAGAAAAGGAGGTTGACATGTAACATTATTAGTGACTGACAACAAAGAACAACCGAAACGTGTGTCTCATGTTTTGGCTCCTCCCCGTCTTTAAGTCAGCATTATTCAGCATTTTCTTCAGTCTGCAGAGGTGCAGCGTTAGCGCCGGAAGCAGAGGACAAGGTGTGTGCATTTACTGATAGATTGTTACGATATCTGCATCTGTGCACTGCTTTGTCATAAATGGAGTTTACATGAGGTGATGCGGGAGCAATACAAGACAGCAATTTGAGTTGATACAAAGAGCACATGAATCTATCAATTTACCACTTCATTTAATTTCAAGTGACATCAAATTATTTTCATGATTTGCTATCACAGCTTTTCACAGTTCTTTTGTAAAATCAGCTTAGATTCACAAATGCTGTTCAGATAACATCTAAAATCTTTCTTTGTATCAACTCAAATTGCTGTCTTGTATTGCTCCCACATCACCTCATGTAAACTCCATTTATGACAAAGCAGTGCACAGATGCAGATATCGTAACAATCTATCAGTAAATGCACACACCTTGTCCTCTACTTCCGGCGCTAACGCTGCACCTCTGCAGACTGAAGAAAATGCTGATTAATGCTGACTTAAAGACAGGGAGGAGCCAAAACTTGCCATATGAGGTTTTAAAGAAGACGGAAGGCCCCTTAAAAGAGCTTAGTGAAGCCCCAACATGAGACACATGTTTCGGTTGTTCTTTGTTGTCAGTCACTAATAATGTTACATGTCAACCTCCTTTTCTGTCACCGTCTGTTATTGTTTAATTCATTCATTCCTGCTACTGAATGTTAAACCTTATAACAAACATAATTTTCAATCCTGAATACTATGTGTGAATGGAGCCAGAAAGACAACCAGTAAAATATCTATTTGAGCGCAGTTGCAAACGCAAAAATGCAAACAAAAACAAAATAAATGTTATTAAGCACCAAAGCAGCATTTTAGAATGATTTCTGAGGATCATTTGACACTGATGACTGGAGAAGTGGCAACTGAAAATTCAGCTTTGTCATCACTGGAAAAAAATATTAGTTTAAATTGTAATAATATTTCACACTATTACTGTTTTTATTGTATTTTTAATGCAGCCTTGGTAAGGATAAGATACTACATAAATAAATCAAAAACCTTTTTAAAATCTTACCAACCCCTAAGTTTTGAATAATAGTGTATGTTTTTAGAAGAAACTGAGTCTAGACCAATTGAGATTTGAAATTCAGAGTTCTACTCTAATAACGTCTGAATATTGTTGCACACCGTTGAGAGGTCATATATACCTGTAGGTGTTTGAAGGCACTGTGTTCTGTCTTGTAATGTGATGGAGTATGCTGGTGACCAGAAAAAAATACACATATCTATTTGAGCGCAGTCAAAAATGCAAAAAATAAAAACAATGTTTCCTGTTAAATATGTAGCCTAACTAGTGTCATACCACAAATATGACCTCACACCCACTGCCCACTTCACACACAGAGCCATTACACGCCACATTACCCTGAATACACAGCATCTGAACCGGTACTAGAGTGATATACTTCTCTTGTGTAATAACCAGTAATCCTCCTATTCATCATTCTCTTGGGTCTGTTAAACACCCTTTTCTATGTTTGAATACCATACCAAAAGTTAAGCAAACTTGGGTGTGAGGAAGATGTGTGTCATAAAACTAGAAGGTTGAGTGTATCCACAAATAAGTATATATGTCCTTATATTTACATGTATACATTTGGCCATTCCTTCATTTGAGAATATTCATTTACCCTTTTACTTCATGTAACTTTATTTGCTGAGATACTTTTGCCATACTTCTGAAAGTATGAAACTAAATTTCATTCATACTATCAAATTGTTTATACTTATAGCTTGCTTTTTTGAGCTTGAAAGCTTGTAGTCATTAATTGGTTTCCCAATATGGAAAAGAGCGGCTTGAACAATGTGCTAAACATCTCTTTTTGTGTTTGATGGTGGAAAGATGGCCATACAGATTTCAAATGCAGTTGGCCAAATACACACGTCAGCTAAATTTGGTTGTCAGTTCGGCTTTTACTTTTGAATTATGTTCTGTACACACACACACACACAAATATTTACAGAAGTTCTATGCAGTGTTTACGGAACCATAATATAACCATCTCTAGCTATTTCCAGAAATCCAACCAAACAGGTTTTTTCTTGATGTTTATCTGGCTTTCCCCCCCTTTTTGATGCTTATCATAACTAAATAGATCTTTAAGTAGCTAATAGCATCAGACAAGAAGGAAAAAAATTTTTTACTCCATTAGTTACTAAAATAGTGTAGGCTGATATGATGTGAACGTCCCTGACACATCTAAATTCTTGTCTATGATATTCAGACATGTGCTGTGTGATAAAAGCCTAAGCATCTTTGTCCAGGGTACAAGTTATTTAAAAACTCGCTTCTTGACATCAGAATAATGTAACTGCTATATAAGACCAAGTGAGTATATTCTACAACTGTACATTTTTGACCAAACAAGTCCATTTGAGACATCCTATCCATGACAACCAAGCAATCTTTCAGCCTAGACGGCTCTAAGTATCACCCTACAGCTGTGTATTGAAGAAAAACTGTAAAACAGTCATATGTTATATTTTGTTGGACAACATTAAAAATGAATTTTAAACACTAAGAAGTCTCAAAGTACATTATGGTTAGGGTGTGTTTTTGGAATTCACTAAATGTTCAACTACTTTTACTTTAGCATCATGTCTGTAAAATGCCATGTCATGCGCGAGCTGCAAGACACAAGCACAACAGTCAAACACGTCGGTCTAGTGTATATTTAAATAGTGTTTGCTAAAACTCTTCATAATACTACTTTGTGCTGACATCACCATTAACAAAACACCCTCCCTCTGCTTGTGTCGCCTAACTGGTTGACCTATTTGCAGTGTACGTTTGTGTTTATTCAGGATTCATCAGCTTTTAAATGTTTATGAGGTAATAACTTTGACCTACACATTCAGAAAATGCTGCTCAGGCTCATTTATGGTCAGTGTGTTTTATGAATGACTGCACAACAGGAAGTGTTTATTGCTGGTACTCCTTTGCAATATATTCAAGATTAGTGGTGAACTCCCTGTTCACAATTCCCTTTGTGTTTGTTTCATTGGTCTCAGTTTAAGGACATTGATGTGTAGCCTGATGTGTATATATTTTTCAAATTTTTTCTTTCAAAGATCACATTAGGGAGGGAGAAACCCAGAGTGACGTATAAGTACCTAGACAGACACTTATGTATTTTGTGACTTTTTTTCTCATTTATGGTCATGATAATTCCTCTGAAGTGTCGACACACATTTTGAAATATGCATACAAAAGTAATATTATAATTATTGTGTTTGTGGTCAATTTGACACAGTTAAAATTGTATACACAGTTAAAGGCAGCTGTACAGACCTGAAATAAGTTTCTGAACCCCCCTCAGAGGGTATTTGTATTTACATTTATGCATGTTGCAGACACTTTTATCGAAAGAAACTTGCACTGCATTGAAAACATTTTAAAATTATTTCATGCATGTTCAGTTCACTGAGAATTGAACCTATGACTTGCACTGGCAGTGCACACGACATGCTCTACTAGCAGTTTTCTCTGTTTCATTCTGTATTATTGTTTATCTTCTCTCTCTCTCTCTCTCTCTCTCTCAGTTCAGATGGTGCTCTGTCGGAGGCTGTGACAGTGCAGGTGGGCCATGCTGAGACCCTGTTACCCCTCCTTTCCTTGCTGGATCTGTTCAAGGATGATATCCCTCTCAGCTCAACTAACTTTGCAACCCAGAAGAAGAGAATATTAAGAAGTGGGAACATTGTGCCATACGCTGCGAACCTGCTGGTAGTGCTGTATAAATGCCCGGAGGGGATTAGAATGGGTGTGCGACTCAATGAGAAATCTTTGACCTTGCCTGGACTCACCGACCCTGTCCCAATGTACGAGGATGTGAAGAAACGCTACGGGGCTCTGCTCGAGGGTTGTGACCAAGAGACTGTGTGTAAAATTAACAATTAATGAACATAAATGTACAACACATCACAAAGGCCAGTTGACTGACATTTTCATAGAAGCAACAACTAGCAAAAAGGAAACAAAATGTCTTTTAAATAGGTTATACAACATTTTACTGTTGATTGAACATTAAATGAAAGAAAATATTGTTATATATTAATTATATATATATCCAAATATGATCCCACAGTGTTACTTTCTAGTGTTATGGACCTGTAAGAGACCTCAAATTCCAAAGCTGACAAATCAGCTGCTCTGACCAACCATCCAATCCAAAAAAAAAAACATTTTGACATCTCACACATGCTGTATTTCTAAGCGATGAACCATCGACTGTACTTTGTTTACATGACTGAATGGTAAATTGCTAGTTTTGGTTGACGGTCCTGAAGCCTCTGTTGCTTGCTTATGCAGTATTTCTGTTAATGTTTTAGTCAGTTGTGTGTGTTTGTGTGTGTGGGCATGTTTTTGTGACATATCAGGACACAACTTTGTATAATGACATGGGTATGACAAAGGTATTACAAGGAGAGGGTGACTTATGAGGACATAACCCATATCCCCATTTTTCAAAACGCTTATAAATCATACAGAATGAGGTTTTTTTGAGAAAGTAAAAATGCACAAAGTTTCCTGTGAGGGTTAGGGTTAGGGGTAGGGTTGGTGAAGGGCGATAGAATATACAGTTTCTACATTATAAAAAACATTACGCCTATGGGATGTCCCCACTTTTCACAAAAACAAACGTGTGTGTGTGAACATTTCAAATTCAGCAGATTGAATTTCAATGAAATTTTGTTCTTACAAAATGAATGAAGGTTAAAATAAATTGTAGTGAATATGCCTTTTTTGTAGTTATGCTCTGAAATATCTAGACTATTGTAGAATTATCCTGTGAATGTAATTACTGTAAGGTATATATATATATATATATATATATATATATATATATACATACATACATACATACACACACACACATATATATATATATATATATATAAATTATTATTATTTTATTTTATTTTTTTTAGGAAGGGCTTGAAATGTCAAGGAAACTCATTGGACAATAGGTGTGGGAACCTTGAAATTATTTTATATTATTTTATTAGAAAAAGTTTTTTAGGTCTTTTAGGTAGGCTCGTTGACGACAGCAAATAGAAAATTATAGACAGGAAGTCTCTTAAAAAGTCGACTCTATGAAAAGTTGTTGAATTATTTGTATTTTGACCAAAAAGTCATTTTAATTTTACACATGATTGCAGAACAAGGGGTTATCTTTCTCTTTACATCCTACTCCCCGCCTGCTTTCTCTCCGGTAGCTCATGGCCCCTCCTCCTCCTCAGTGCAGTCTCACACCGGTTCTGCTCTCCATTCAACCGTATGGCATGCAGATTGCGGGAGCCGGGAGGCTGGACAAGGGCAGGGCTGCGAGGTGTTTTCTTACACTCTTAAAAACACCTCTCTCTCCGCGTCTCCACAAACTACCTTCAAGAAGTTCACCTGCGAGTTCAGTCTGCCCCGCCTCTTGAAGGTCCAATCCCGAGCGCACGTCACTACTGGATAGAGATGCCTGGAAACGCAACACCGAGACCGGTGAGATTAGACAGAAAGCCCATAAAAAAACTTCTCAAGTCGATTACTATTTTTATTTTTTTGGTCAGGGCTATATTTTCTCTCTCTCTTTTTTTTATT
Source organism: Carassius auratus (assembly GCF_003368295.1). Lineage (NCBI taxonomy): Eukaryota > Metazoa > Chordata > Actinopteri > Cypriniformes > Cyprinidae > Carassius > Carassius auratus. The sequence continues at coordinate 80,407 of NW_020526272.1, read as the reverse complement.
TTATTGAGATTTTTCTCATTTGATGTGTTTTGCAGGGGATGTATGAGGTTTCTTCGACATGTCAGCTAACTTTTTTTGTTGTTGTGTTATATAACTGCCTGCGATCATTTGGGGAGATATTGGGCAAGAGCCCTGCTGCAAGTCAAGTTACTGTAGACATACTGGCTTTAAAAAACATCATCAAATTTGAGGTTATAAAACTGAAAAAAAGAGAACTAAATAAAAATGATAATTAATAAAATAATCATGAATACTAAACAGAAATGTGACTCGTTTTCACACGTTTAGACTATTACAGTTCTACTATGTTGAACTTTATTGACATTATTGTTCACTCAATAGGCTACAAGTTGTCCTTGCAGTTGTCACAAAGGAAACCTGCCTTTAAACTATGCCTTGTAAATAAATGTAAATAATTTAAACATTTTCATTAATTGTTCTTTACATTCCTTTATAACTGTTTTAATTATAATGGAATACAAAGAACCATTAAAGAAAACTGACAAATGTAATACGCAACAAAATAATGGTTTGACATTTCTGTATAAAGTACTGAAATTAGTACATTGAGCTATACATTTATAGCCTACCATTAAAAACTTCACATTGTAACATGTTACATCATGTATGATCTTTGCCAATTTAAAATGTTTAGTTAAATGTGCTTTCATTAGGGGCCAAGCCCAAAGGGCTGTAGCCCCTATTGTATCTGTATGTTTTATTATTATTATTATTCTTCTTCTTCTTCTTCTTCTTCTCGTCCAATGGGAGTCTATGGCAGCCCTATGAAGGGAACATGGGAAAATTATGAAATTTGGCACACTTGTAGAGATGACCATTATTAGTGATCTGACCAACTTTGGGGTCTCTAGGACCAACTCTACAGCGCCACCACCAGTTCAAAAATTCAACATTCACACATTAATAACTCTTGAACCACTAATTCTATGAAAATAAAACTTAGTACATATGATCAATCTCTTCATGGAGATTCTATTCCATACCTTACATTAAGACTCCTACCCATTACAGTGGCGGCCATTTTGAAAAGTACAGTATTCAGTCTAAACACTACTCCTCCTTCAAAATTGGTCCAATTCTTCTGAAATTTGGCTCAGATGTTCTTTGGACTGAGCCGCACAGAAATGACTGAACAGAATTTTTTGAACACTAGTGAAAAAAAAAGTTATGATGCTGTGAACTTACTCAGGTTGACCTCAAATCGGTTGAGATGCTGTATCTCGGCCAAACTTTGATCAATCGATACCAAACTTGGTACACTTCATCTACACCATGATCTGGGGGTCCACGCCAAATTTGGGAACAGCGCCACCTATGGGTGTTGAGATACCAAAAATGCACTTTTTTGCTTATAACTTCTGAACAATTCATCAGAAAATTATTTTCTTGATGTCTATGGATTCTTTAGATCATTCCGGATCTGTGGATGTCAATTTTGTCGAGACCACCTGGACCACCTGTCCGCCATTTTGAATTTTGTCATAAATTGCTATATCTTTTGATCTATTGTACATATCTTCACAAAAATCGATAGGCATCATCAACAACATGTGCTTGAGGTACCCCGGAAGTTAGAAGACAGCGCCACCTAGTGTTCAAGAGATATAACGATTCTTGCAAAACCCCTTATAACTACTGTAAATGTTGATCGATTTTTGATATTTTTATGTCATTTGATTCCGTGGGTTATGCCGAATCAGATGATGTCTCCTTTGCCATTTTCCAATATGGCGTCTGTCCGCCATATTGAATGTATTTAAATACAGTTTTTTCGCTACTCCTCCCTGAAATCTTGTTCAATTTTGTTCAAAATTTTATCAGATGAACTTCTGACCGGGCCTGACAGAAATGACTGAACAGATTTTTGATATTCACTCCCGTTCCCGACGTGTACAGCTCTGAAGTTGACCGTGCCTGTGCTGGTTGATTTATGCTAATTAGCTTAGCATGCTAATTAGCTAAAATGCTAACACGTTTCTATTGACTCTAATGGGTCTCCTGAGCTATCTGGTTAACTTTGAGCAACGTTAGCATTTTTTAGCGTAGCATGCTAATCTGGCTAAAATGCTGCTTCGGGCTTTTGAGAGTTAATTCTCACACCTTAACCTCTCTTCTGTGCCATGCAAACAGTGTGTCAACTAATGTGGCGCACTTCGCTAAGGCACTCGTCGCAAACCCGAGAGGTCGTGGGATCGAATCCGGGGTGGGTAAAGTCGATCCGATGGAAGTTCCGTTTTGGCCGTTTTGCTTCGTCCCGCTCGTTGCTCTGGCTACAGCCCTTCAGGGCTTGGCCCCGGTATCGCTGCTTGCAGCTATATTTATAGTTATTCTTGTCTAAATGTAGGCCAGTGTGGTTTGATTGTTTACTTTTTATTGAACTGCTACATCACTAAAATATGATACTGGAATAGTAGGCTACAAAATGTAGGCTACAAAAAAGTTTGAGAAAGTTTTGAGATAGATGTGATGTGTATATTTACACACACTGCTTGTGTGTGTGTGTGTGTGTGTGTGTGTACTCAGACTACCACGTAACCACATTTAGAGTTTACGCTTTCACTGTGTGATTAAGTCTGTTTAAATACATTAAGAATTACCCCCAAATGGGGACTTTTATATGTCTTTTATATTTATATCAGCTGATATAGTTAATATCACACAAAGAGTAGCCTGCAGTTTTTTTTTCTCCAAATATCAGTACGATCTTAAATGTGATTTGATTTTATAAAAGTTCAATAAGCAAGAAGTTAATATTAATTGGCTTACATTTTATAGATAAGTTCTTGTTTTTGCTCTATTTCGACAATGAAAATAGTTTCAAACAAAGCCACAGCAGAACTGTTTTACATCTGAACAACACACAACATGTTTCGTTACTGAATCAATAAGCTATTTGAATGAATCGATGGAATGAATGACTCAATGACTCACTCATGAAGTGATTTGCCGCCACTCACTGGCGATGTTATGTTTATATTTACAGTATATTTTCCCCCTTTCCTCCACAATCATTTTAAATATAATTTTTGTTTTTTTGTTTTTAAAACATCAAAACATTATTTATGCATTTGTAACTCCAGGTTAACTGCATTCATGTCCTGTATTAAAGAGTCAGTGTGAATGCATCTAAATGCATCAGATTCTGTGCATCCTCTGCATTGCAAGAGGTTTTATAAAGTTAATGTAAAGTTTATAAACATTTATATTAAGGTTTATGTAAAAATTCCTCCTCAGAGATAAATATTGATATTGATAATATAGATTTTTTTCAATGCATTTTCAATAGATTTTTAAAATACAATATAATTTTTCTAGAAATCACTTAAAAAATGTTAACTAAATTAATAACACTACCCTGAAGTAGGCTACTATGATTCCAGTGATAAAAACAGCAGGAATAAGGCTTTCCAAAATGGCTGCATTATCTGTCACATATTCATAGACAGTAAAAGAAATGGACATAGCGACCCCATTGGAACTCAATTGAGACAAGTGAAGCCCATTTTTAGCTATTTTTAGCACTTCTGTTTCTGACGCGCAGACTCAAACGAGGCTTGACGACGTCAGCAACCTGTCTGCCAGATGTAAATGTTCTAGTAGCTGTGCGTGCAAACTGCCATTGTTAATCTTGCAGAGACGGCGAGCTTGAGCGGGGAGTTCTTTGTCGTGAGTGAGCAGGAGTTAGTATTCTGATTAATTATTTTGTACAGTATTTTAAAATGTAACGCCAGTATGCCATATTAAGTTAATTGCCTGCGAGCTTCCCCTCCTGTCTGTACGGTAATGCAGAGTGGTTATGACGCAATCGTTAGCCTATTTTTACAAAAACTATTTCTACAGGGACATAATGTAACATAGAAGGAAATAATGGACAAATGGAGTCTTTAAACGCCTCAGATGTAAAGTTATTCGCTATCAAAGTGACGCAAAAATGAATGGGAGTCAATGGGATGCTAACGCAAGTGAAGTTCTGCTACAAGATGGCGGCACACGGCCGACTTCAACTTCCGGTCGACTTCCTTGCCTCCTGCACATATTGCTCAAAAAGGAAAAAGAAGCCCCTCCACATTCCTTTTGGTTATGTATAAAAAAATAAATTTTGGTTATGGAAAAAAAAAATCTTTAAACAAAGACATTACAAGATTTTTCTACATAGATCTGTTGTCTTAGAAAACACTGAAATATGACACCTGCAACAGTCATACAAGGATTCAGAGTCTATTAGAGGTCAGAGTTTATTTAGTTGATTTAATGCCAGTTATTCATATATTCAAGCTGTTATCTTTGACATCTACAGTTTTCATTCATAAAAGGCTATAGTGGCACTGCATATCTGGTTTAACAGAGAAAATAAAAGGGGAAAAGCATGTATGTAAGAGAGGTGCTCTTAAATAGGATTCACTGGAAGTCAGTAATATATTCATCTATTTGTATTTCAAAGACTTCACAAGTAATTTTGAGACTGGGTATGAAGAATATGCTGTGTGTGAGTGTGTAGCTAATTCATGTCATTGACTGAGTTGTTAATGCATGATTTATCCTTTTTTTTTATCTGACGCATAACAGTAAGCAATAATTTCATATATAACCCTGTGTGAGGGTGTGTGTGCTGTACAAAGTTGATGCATTCCTGGTTGATTAATATAATAGTCTGTTTATAAAGCAGTGGTTTTCCTGCAGCTCATCTCACACAATCCCAGTATTTTTCCACTTGGTTCTTAGCAAGGAGCTCTGCATGGAACTGAGGCTGAGGCAATATGAGTGTGCGTGTGAGAGCAAGAAAGATGTGAATTAGCAACATTATTACAGCTACAACATTTGTACATTGACCACATTGCATTAATGATCCCCCAATCTGAAACCAATAGCTATAACACACACTGATATATTAACTACTTATTGCTTCATACCATAAATCCTTTGTATATTTCATATAGCGTGATAGTTAATTCTTAACAGCATACTGCAGAGTTTCCAAACCAGGAAAAGATAAGTAAAGTAATTTGCATATGATTTGGTTTATATGTTTCATCTTTGGGAATTCTTAAGACATATAGAAAAATTGTGTCCATTGCTTTGATTTCTTCCCCCCACACAAATACCATTAAAAAAATTTGGGTTGGTAAGATGTTTTTGAAACATTTGAAGAAATGTTTGCCAATGCTGCATTTATTTGATTACAAAAACACTTTGGTGAAATATCATAACAGTTTAAAATAGTAACCTTCCATTTTAATATATTTCAATTAACATAAAAAAATATATATTTAATATATTTAATATATTTTATTTAATATATATTTTAAAATAATTTATTCTTGTGATGGGAGCAGATAGCGTTTGCTTAAAAAAGTTGCTTGATATTGAATATTTTTGAAACCATGCTAATTTTTTTCTAGATTGTTTGATGAATAGAAAAGAATAATATTTATATGAAATAGAAATCCTCTGTAAAATTGTGATCGTTTCATCTTAAAGAAAAAAGAATCAAGGAAACAGATTCTCACGAATACTTCAACCTGGAAGCAGTTGTTATTAAATACTAGAACTGAACAGCATCTAAAACACTGTAAAAAAAAAAAAAAAAGGTATTAATAATCTGGATAAATGCAACTTTTGCATAAATTGTAAACAACATTTATTCATTAAAAATGTACAGTATTAATGGAACTTCTCTCACAAACACACACACACTCACACAAACTTCCTTGATATCAAAATGTACAAAAGTGTCTACCAAATGCATAAATATAACTTCAATGGAAAATGTAAATGGAGTATCAAAGCTCATTGTTTATTCCTGTGCTTATATGTCCAAAATTCTAGTACTATACTAAACGTTGGTATGTATGCATGTGTGTTTGTAGAATCTGCAGAAGTCCACTAATGTGGTTTACCAGGCCCATCATGTCAGCCGCAGCAAGAGAGGGCAGGTCGTGGGAACCAGAGGAGGTTTCAGAGGATGCACAGTCTGGCTCACAGGTAATCCATGGACACACCCACACAACTGTAAAAATAAACACATAAACCATATCCAATAATTCTGAATAAAGAAATCCAAAAAATGCATCTGTTTAAAAACAGCAATGACATGAGATGTCAGGCTAGGCAAATCTCGGGAAATCATTTCACAAACCAAAGCAAGTTGGTCTGAATTTGAAACCCCAGGCATTGACTATAAAGTTTCACCACACTGGGTTTTTCGATACAGATTTTTCACTACCCCCGTTGTGTGGCTCAAGTTTCATTTAATGAACATGAACAAGAAACATGTTCCTTGTTCCTGATAACTTGCACAAACTGTCATGATCATGAATCACAATCCTAAATTTTAAACTATAGTGTAAGTTTAACAAATCCAAATCAGAGTATATCCAAGTGTAAGAAATTCATTTGTGTGTGTACACAGGTCTGTCCGGGGCTGGTAAGACAACGGTGGGATTCGCTTTAGAGGAGTATCTGGTCTCTCACTCCATTCCCTGCTACTCTTTGGATGGTGATAACATCCGTCACGGCCTGAATAAGAACCTGGGCTTTACTTCTTTGGATCGAGAGGAGAATATTCGCCGTGTTGCTGAAGTGGCCAAACTGTTTGCAGATGCTGGGCTTGTTTGCATTACAAGCTTCATCTCACCATTTACCAAAGTAAGCAAACAAACCAATGACTGGCATTGTTTTATCAATATTTGAATCAAATAATCAAATCCAAATCACAAGACTAAGCTCACAACATTATCAGTATGTTTTGAGAGGTTTTAAACCCACTGCAGAATAAATAGTTAGTTTTAGCAGATTCTGATGTTCCAAGTGATTTATAAAATAACCAAAGCAGACAAAGGAATATGTAAACACATGGAGATACAAACACTGTGTTTTAATTTTCATTAACCATTTCTAATAAAAATGTTCTCTAAAAATACATAATGCTCAACATCTTGCAGGACCGTGCAGAGGCCCGGGCGATCCATGAGAAAGCAGGTTTGCCGTTTTTTGAGGTGTTTGTGGACGCTCCTCTGGAGGTGTGCGAGAGCAGAGATGTTAAAGGACTCTACAAAAAAGCAAGATCAGGAGAGATTAAAAGTAATATAAAAACATAGAACCTTTAAAACTGTGCAGGAACACAAAGTAAGTAAAACAATCTACAAAACATATTTTCACAAACCTTGCCTTCCTTCATTTCCTACTCAGGCTTCACTGGTATAGATTCTGAGTATGAGTGTCCAGAGGCTCCTGAGCTGATTCTGAAGACCGGAAAGCTCACAGTGAACGAATGCATTCAGCAGTTGGTAGACCTTTTGAAGGAACAGGTTAGTCAGGAGCTGAACGCAGGCTTAAGAATACATTTCATCTGCCATTTCCCGATTGGTGCTTGTACCTTTATCTTTGGAGTACCTCATGGTCAGAAGTCCATAGTTGAAACCATTATAACCAAGCCTCTGTCAACATATCTGTCTGAAGGGAACACCATTAGGGCAGGATATTTTACTCCAGTGCACTCATGGAAAAAATAAATCCTTTCTTCCTTAAAGCGATAGTTCTCCCAAAAATAAAATCCTGTCATTACTTGCTTACCCTCATGTCGTTCTAAACGAATGTGTGGTCATTTTCTTCTGTGGAACACATAAATACAGTACCGTTCAAAAGTTTGGCATCAGAATGTTTTTCTGTTGAAGAAATTAGGCTAATACTTGTATTCAGCAAATATTTCTTAAGCTGCAAAAGTGACACACATAATAAATTGACAGACATACGTCAATGAAAAAATATATATTTAGCAAAAATTATTTTTAAAAAAACACGTTAATAATTAGCATATTAGAATAATTTCTGAAAGATCATGTGACACTGAAGACAGGAAAATGGCCGCTGAAAATTTAGCTTCGCCTTCACAGGAATAACTTACATTTTAAAATATATGGCAATACAAATAAATGAAAACAACCATTTTAAATTGTAATTATATTTCACAATATTACTGATTTTACTGTATTTTTTTTTCTTAAAAAGTTCTTTTAAAAACATTTCAAAATCATACCGACTCCACACTTTTGAACACTACTGTCAATGAAGAATCTTAACATAGATCTTTTCCATACAATAAGTTTATAATTTACACAAGAGTTGTGCACCATAAAATAGTGTATAACTCATGAGTTATATAGTCCAACTCTTCGGAAGACATGTTGATACCTAAAAAATTTAAGTCCATGCAGTTTCTTTCTTAAAAAAAAAAAAAAAAATCTTCACCTTTCCATTTAACTCAAACTTGACAAGATTGCAATTACAGCAACGAAAGTCATTTTTTACCGGCAGATCAAATAAAAATAGCTTCTTATGGTAACAACTGCACATGCCATTAGATAGAAAATACAGTATATTAATTTAACCCTTTGATATTTCTCTATCTTAGAGCATCGTTCCCAGTGGAGCTGTAGAGGAGATTCATGAACTCTTTGTGCCTGAAAACAACCTCAAGCTGGCACAGACAGACGCCAGCACCCTGCCCTCTATCAGCATCACCAAGGTAAACAGAAACATTCGTCCTCAAGGCCGGGGATCAATCATGTTCATAAATATGAGTGATCTGTTGGCAAGAAGACACACAACTGCTTCATCTTCCCTAATTTAAAATGCTAATTTATTCCAGAAACCACAACAATAACGATTTGAATGCTGTTCCTTAGAGTTACTCACACCTATTATTCCATCCTACAGGCAATGAATCCGAACAGACTTTTAGAAGAATACAATATTAGCTAAATGTTCTGTTTTTAAACACAGCTCTCTGTATCTGTGTGTGCAGTTGGACTTACAGTGGGTGCAGGTGTTGGCTGAAGGATGGGCTAGTCCTCTGAAGGGCTTCATGAGGGAGAGAGAATACCTACAAGTCATTCACTTCAACAGCCTACTGGATGGTAACATACAAGCACACACATTTACAACAAGAGGTGAAACGTTTTAGCCATGCCAGTCTTTTATTACAGTACTAAACACCTCCCTCCATCATCTCATTTTTATTCTGCAGTAAACACAGCAATCAGACTTAGTTAGGTTAATTGTCTTCATGCTGGGAATGGTACTGATACCAGCAACAGAAGGCTGATCTAAGCTTTGCACTGTTATTTAGAAGATGTTTCATGCATAAAATAGCAGTTGCCAGAGCTGAAGCTGCTTTCAGGACACAGAATGATGCAATGATCTGGCTTCCTGTGAAATTCTCATGCTGCGTTTGGTTTAATTGGGTTGGTCAGCGAACATCGGTCAGGGGAGGAGACTGTATTTTTTAATAGTAGTTGCAATTGCATCCAAGCAAATAACAGTCAAAGTGTACTAATATACATTGTCAGTGGGATTTAGCGGAGCAGGCAGCTATTGATGCATATCAAATTTATATATATATATATATATATATATATATATATATATAATTATAAAGAAATAATTTCTGTGATTTCAGTCATGTCGTTAAAATTATTTCTATGCAGATTAATTTACCTATTCCTAAATACAGGTGGTACCATCAACCTCTCAGTACCCATTGTCCTTCCTGTTGCAACGGAGGTTAAAGAACATCTACAGGGCAGCATGGCTGTGGCTCTGGAGTACCAGGGAAAACGTGTCGCCATCTTACGCAACCCAGAGTTCTTTGAGCATCGAAAAGAAGAGCGATGTGCTCGTCAATGGGGGACAACCTGCCCCAAACACCCTTATATAAAGGTAGGAATTTGGCAAACACCTTGAGAATGAATGTATAACAAACCACCAAAGTATTGAGGGAAAGTCTCCACTTAATACAGTTAAATGAATAGTACCAGAAAAGAGGCTCAGAAACAGCAGAAAATTGTCTTTAAATAATATTAATAATAATAATAAAAAAAAAGGATTTCTAACTGAAATTCGTAATATGTGTGTGTGTGTGTGTGTGTTTGTGTTTAATACAGTTGTTGCAATGGTTGATTGTTTTAACTTAAAAATGCACACTAAATACATACTTTAACTGCTCACCTATAAACAGATGGTTTTGGAAAGCGGTGATTGGCTGGTAGGAGGTGAACTAGAGGTATTGGAGAGAATCAGATGGAACGATGGGCTGGATCAGTACCGTCTCACTCCACGGGAGCTGAAGCAGAAATTTAAAGAGATGAAAGCAGGTAAAAGCAAAGGGGTTAAAGTTAACAAGTAACTACGTATAAAGAGTGTTCTTCTGGAGACACTTTAACTTAATTAAGTTTTGCAATACCCATGCATCTCCAATGAAAATCACTGTCATTATATATCTAGGATCTGTTGTTTTAAAGCAATGCAGCCAAACAGGTTCTAAGCGGCCAAATATGGCAGCAAGATATTGTATCAGGGTTGTTGGCTTGTATATGAAGCATGGAATCTAAACCACTCATGTATGGCACAATGTTAAAAATGTAAAAATAGTAAAATTGGGTTTTTAAACCCATATAGAAAAACACTACTGACACTTTTTTTGGCTTGATAAAGCATGTGGATTGGAGCAAAAAGACTATTAGATATGGTGTGGCTAAAATAAGTCACATGTTTACCACATTTGTGGTGCAGTTGTAACAGACCCTCAATACCACGACTGAGGTGAGACCCTTGAGCTGCTCGCTGGATGTCACAGCATTGGCTGCCCACTGCTCCAGATGTGTGTTCAATGTGTACGTGTTTGTTCACTACTCACTGTGGGTTAATTGTTAAATTCCAAGTATGGGACACCACGTCCCTTCCTTTCCATTGGCTGGTGTTAATTTAAAAAAGTCCAATAAGAAATCAAAGTTGATAATCTGATACCCCACATGAGTGTCTTGGATTTCTGGCGTTGTAGGTCCTTTGCACCCTCTTGAAAAAAGTATCATATTCTGGATTTCACCATGGTTATGCAACAACTAATTAAAGCACTGGAATTGACGATTGCATCATTTTCCCCAGATGCAGTGTTTGCTTTTCAGCTCAGGAACCCGGTGCACAATGGCCATGCCCTGCTTATGACTGACACGCGTCGACGATTGGAGGAACGCGGGTATCGAAGGCCAGTGCTACTTTTGCATCCTTTGGGTGGCTGGACCAAAGATGATGACGTGCCTCTAGATTGGAGGATGAAACAACATGCAGCCGTGCTGGAGGATGGCATCCTAGACCCACAATCCACCATTGTGGCCATCTTTCCCTCCCCTATGATGTATGCTGGGCCTACAGAGGTATGAAGATGGTTGTCTTTCACACAGACATAGGAAAATGAAATACCAAATGGCAATCATTTTTAAGCACTTTATAGTTTAGTTTACTGTTCAAAGTTTTGGGATCACGTTTTTTTTTTTTTTAAAGAAATTATTACTTTTATTGAGCAAGGATGCATTAAATTGATCAAAAGTGACACTAAAGGCACCCGAATTTAATGTTATTATAAACAAAATATTTTTATTTCACATGAATGCTGTTCTTGAGCAACAAATCAACATATTAGAATGATTTCTGAAGGATCATGTGACACAAAGCCTGGACTAAAGCCATCACAGGAATACATTACATTTTAATATATATTTAAATAGAAAAACAGTTCATTTAAATTCTAATTATATGACAATATTATAGTTTATACTGCATTTTTGATCAAATAAATGTTTTCTTGTTTTAAGGATCTTAGCAACCCCCAAACTTTTAAATGGTAGTGTAAATAAAGGAATATTAGTTATTTATTTTAAATAAGTTATTACTTTGCGACCATTAACATTTTAATTTTCTATATAGTATGAATGTGTTAATGAATGTACCCCAGTGTTGTTGGGAAGTATGTGATTTCGGATGCCATCAAAATTCCTATGAACTCCTGTCATTTTACCCATAACATATTAAGTGCCACCCTTACTAACAGCTAACCTTTTCCATGTGTCTGTCAGGTCCAGTGGCACTGCCGTGCAAGGATGATATCAGGATCTAATTTCTACATTGTGGGTCGTGATCCTGCTGGGATGCCCCACCCAGTGACAGGACAGGACCTGTATGAGCCATCTCATGGAGGTAAAGTTCTGTCCATGGCCCCTGGACTCACCTCTGTGGAGATTATCCCCTTCAGAGTGGCTGCATACAATAAGACCAAGAAAGCTATGGACTTCTATGACAAAGACAGGTAAAACTGAATTTTAACAGTATTAAAAAATATTTTAAAGCATAATGCTAATAACTCTCTGTTATTGGTATCCAATGAATGAATAGTTGACTCAAAAAATGAAAATGAACTGTGAAAATTGAATGAAAGTTCACATAACAGATTTAGAAAAAATAGCATTACATCACTTGCTCACCTATGGATGTTCTGCAGTGTGAGAATCTCTACAGAATAAGAGTCCAAACAGCTGATAAAAATATTACAATAATCCTCAAGCAATCCACACAACTCATGATGGTTTTATTTATTATAAATACACAGCTTTGGGTGAGCAAGTGAGGTAATGCTAAATTTCTCCAAATCTGTTTTGATGGAGAAACAAACTCATTAAGATCTTGGATGACCTGAGGTGTAATGTTCAGAAAATTACATTTTGGGGTGAACTATTCCTGTAAGTGGCTTTAGCAATGGTTTATGCCACAAAACTGACCACATTTACATGCATATAAAAATGTTATCACTAATTGTACAGAAATATTTTGGAGGAAAGAAGATACAAAATAAATCGAACACGTTAAAATAAATGAATGTGATTTAATATACTGACCAGTAAAAGCACAGTAAACAACACTTGACTTATGATATTTCAATTCATTGTGCAAAATTAATAATAATAATAATAAAGACTTAAGACAGAGCATTTCCAACTTTTGGTACGAAATGAATATGAACAGATGAATGTGCATCTCTTAGACTATTTAAAATATGCTGATCTAGGAGAATTTCAATAGCGGTGATGTATGTAAATGTCTTTTTCCAGTAACCAGGAACTTAAGCAAACCTTATCTGAATATGAATGTGGTAACTTAGTGATTGTGAACCATGAAAAGTAGGCTGCTTTTACATCTCTTGTTTTCAAACAATGCAGGCATGCTGATTTTGAGTTCATCTCTGGGACCAAGATGCGCAAATTGGCCCGCAGTGGAGAGAACCCTCCAGATGGCTTCATGGCCCCTAAAGCCTGGAAGGTCCTCACAGATTATTACATTTCTCTACAGAAAGATGAGTGATGACACATACAGGAAGTTCCAACAAACAGAAAACCTCAGATCACAGCGCATGTTGTCCACACTGAGAATGACTCAGTACATTAAACTACATCAAGGCATTGAAAAATGAAGGCACATCCTTACAACTAGCTGGTAGCAAAGGTGGTCAAGACTTTACTACAGAATGGTTTTTAACTGGAAATATGAACATGGTTTGTCAACTGTGAAATTTAAACTGATGTGCCTTGATTAACAGATTGTCAATCCCAAAGATATTATGAGATCTATTTCTTAAATTGTATTTAGAAACATGTCTTGTAAACTTACAGAAAGAAAAAGTATATCAACTGTAATCTAAATGAATCAAGTGGATACAATTTTTACGATTTTAAAGAAAAAATACAGTTGAAATGGTTATATTGTAAAATATTGTTACAATTCAAATTAACTGTTTTAATATATTTTTAAATGTAATTTATTCCTCTGATGGCAATGCTGATGGACATTTTCTGTAACAATTTAAGCTTCTTTTCTGTCAGTTTTGATTAATGTATCTTGCTGAATATATTAATTTATTTTTAAAAATTTTACTGACCCCAAACTTTAAGTTGACATATATATCAAAAAGGTGTTCATACAGCCACAAATACAGTCAGATTTCACCCTGCAACCAAAATAATTTTGTTTAAAAAAAAAAAAAAAAAAAATGTAACCCCCCAGGAAAGGGGCTGCTATCTGGGGATCATATTCCAGAAATTATAATAGGAAAATATATTATCATTAATATATTTATTTTATTCATTCAAAGAGAATAATGAATAACACTGTCTCATTAAAGATTAAACAGTGTATACAATATTATGTTATTTGGCTATTCTGTATATCATGTCTCTTTTAATTAAAGCTTTTCAATGTGATGACATAATTGTGACCATGTGGCTGATTTTAGATGTTCACAGTGCGTGACAGTACGCACAGTTTGCTTTCTGTTCTTTGAAACAAGGACAAAAGTTACATTTAACAGATGGATGGAGTAAATGTGTAATGCTGTGCACATCCACATAAATATTGACTCTTTACTGCCATCTTTTGGTCACCAGTGTACAGAACCCACATAGCACCATGGGAAAAATTATGCAAACACAGGGCTCTACAACAAGGACTGCGTGAAAAGCAAAAAGACTACATTTAGTACTCGCATGTACACAGTTCATGCTTGCGCTTGAATGGACCAATACATACAAGCATGTCAAAATATCCGTCTAGGCGAGTTACTTTGTAGTTTTAACAATGATTAATCTATATTTAATATATACAGTGGAATACAGATGCACCAGTCGACAGTCCCCCCCCCCCTATTACGGGCTTGCACACAAACTGCACTGCAATAATTTTCCAAAATGTAATTTGTGTGGAAACATTAGGAAGTGTGTAAACGGCTGTTAACAGGCCAGAGGCGCTGAAGACGAAAGCAAAGAGGAGAAAATACTGTCGCAGGTAGAGCAAGCTGACTGTTCATTATTCACTTATTATTGAAAGAAAATCATAAATATTGAATTGGGAGTTAATATGAATGTATCTCGCGGTAACCAAGGAAACTCTGTATTGCTGCTGTTCCATAAGCGCCACCTGCTGTCAGAGATTGAATCTGTGTGTCTCATTAAGGCCGTCTGCTGTTTCTCCTAAAGCATCATTTCATTTGTATCTTTGCTCTACATATTTAGTTTTGATATTGTTTATAATAGAACTTTAGATTTGTTAGGCTAGTAGTTTTGCTGTGGTATCGAAAAGTGAATAGAGAATTGTAAAATTTAACTGGTATTAAATTTTTGGTGTCAGATAAGCTTATTAATTAGAAAAAAAAACACGGGTAAAAAAAACAAAAAAACAATGATAACAGCAATTTTATTTACATTTTATTCATTTTTTGTGGCAGGGCTATTGAAAATATTGGCAGGGCTTGTAAATAATTTAACCACTGGCCCGAATGTGTAGAAAAAATCCTTAGCGTTGAGCATTGAAATGTAACTTCAGATGACAGTTACAGTACATAAACAAACTGTTTTGCAGAAATGTTCATTCCTGAGTGATTCAAAAAGCAGTTCATAATTGCTTTATATGAGGTCATGGGCTGATTGCAGGAATAATGCGCCCCAGAACATATAGTCTCAAAATCTGTTATGGGTGAATAAATCCTAAGATGACAGACGGATGGATTTAGTGAGCAGGGTTGTGAGTGTGCTCCGCTACCCCCTAGGCATTCCCAAATGGATTTAGGAGATTCCCAATTAGACTTAGTGCGGATGAGAGCATTAGATTCAATATGTTCTAGGTAACCCTGTTTAAATCTGCTAACTGCTGTAGTGCTGTGCAATTCTGAAAAGGTTACAGTGAGTATGCACAGGATGCCTGGCATGGATGACCAGGTTGGATTTTCCCAGGGAAAAAGCATCTAGAAAATAAGCCGTCAGAGGCACGGAGACCTACTTTGGGTTAAGGACTGGACACACTCACTCATTTCCCTAAATCTAGTACCCCCATCCCCCATAACACTTTTGGATGTCTCCCTAACTCATTTAAAATTTTGGAGCACTAACAAGTTGATTTGGGTGTGTTTGATTAGGGAGACTGCAAGAAGTGTTTTAGGAACAAGGCTGTTAAACTCTAGGTTAAAAAGTTTTTTTAGGTTCTTACTGAGTGCTGAATGGGTTTATGACCCCATGAAATTGTATATCACTTATTTCATGTTGAAACAGACACATTTTTATATCAGTGTTATTTTAGTGTTATATATATACTTTTATTATATATATATATATATATATATATATATATATATATATATATATATATAATATATAATATATATATATTACTATTTTAAATATCTTTTATTTTTATAGATTTAAAAAAAAATACTGTTTTAGGTTTAATTTATAAGTTTTTATTTATTTCCAGTTAGTAATTTTACTACCAAGTGTTTCATGCCATGATAACTTTTTTTTGTATTTATATTTTTTTAATATTTATATTTATGTCTTATTTTATTTCAGTTTTATTTAAACAAAAAATATTTTATATATATATATATATATATATATATATATATATATATATATATATATATATATATTTCCTTTTAATTATAATCCAGTTACTGTAAACATGTGCTAAAACTGAATTTAGTTTGCACTATACATAATCTCAATACTAACACATGTGGCCAAAACCCTGATTAATTTAATTTTACATGTCGAATTACTTTTTTAATTCCCTTAATTCTTCAAGGTGCTCATATTTTGGTTGGCTTTTTTAGAATACATGTGAAAGGAGAATGAGTGAATAAGTGGTGATAATAATGAAATATCAAGTAATATTGTAGTGTAGTGTAGCCTACAGCAGGTGGCGCAATGTCAGTTATTTCAGTGTCAATGCTTTAACCAGCTCTTAAATGACCTGACCCTATGTGCTCGTATTTCTCAGAATGCTGCTGAAGATGTTTAATGTGGTAGTTTTTTGTTGTAAGCAGGCTTAACTCTAACACACTAAAAAAATCTTATAGATATAGGGACATCATGCATTGCAGACTCAGTCAACCCAGAGGCCCCCAATATTAAAAAAAATTCATAATAACTTATAAACATTTACATAACTATTTGCTGAACAATTTTAACAATAATCAAGTATCATGTGATTGCTTAACAGATCATTACTTCAGTGGTTTTCATCCAAGCAAACTTCCAAGAGACCTCAAGATCAATCATTTCTATTTTTATTAACTAATTAATTTTCCAAGTGTGATGTCTAGACCCAGAAAGACGTGTAAATAAAATCTTAAAACGACATGGTCATTTTATAAAGAATATAAATGTTTTCCACACAGCTCTAAAATATGATAGAGATTATGAGTAAAAGTTTTATTATTATTATTAATATTATTATTAATATTATTATTATTTATTCTTATCCTCAATAAAAAGGTGCCCTGTTGACCACAAAGCAGTCAAAACGGTCGAGAACCACTGCATTAGTTTTAAAGTTGGAAATGAATGAATAGTTATAAATGCAATTAGAATGCAAGACAATTATGTTTCATATATCTTCTCCGTGGACCCCCGGTGCACCATCAGGGACACTCGAGGCCCACAGACTCCGCTGTAAAATCATCTACGAAAATATAGGTTACGCATTCTATTGGCTGTATGTGGGGGTGAGACCAGCGCTCTGCACGTAACGAAACAATGTACCGACACCGTGCACGCACGTGACCGCTCTGACAGGGAGAAGCACCACGTACATCCTCACATTCATATCTTTCCGCCCTTCTACTTTAATGTCGCTTTATCACCATTGCGCTTTGGAACTTACCGCATTTCACTTTTACACAACGTGTTTTAGATGTTTAATTTTTCTTCAGCTGGTATTTTTAAAAGCAACTGTTCGTATGGCATATTTCGAGCGTGCGTCCGCGCACTATTTCCGCTCGTGGCGGAAAGATATGTTTTTTTCTCTCTGGGTAAACGTGCCGGATTTACGTTCTTTTTTCCTCCGTGGGAAGCCATGATGGCAGTTTGAGAGCGGAACGCACTGAGGAGAGATGAGTCCCGCCGATAAACCGCATATCTTCACGCTTCTCCAACGGCTATCGTCACATATCTAACACATAACTCAGGTGGAGACTGTCAGTTGTCATTTTTCACGGAACCAACTTGGCCATCCAGAGACGACGATGATCATTCGTTAGGAGGGTTTTGAGGGGGGGCGGTTTAGCAGTGGTGGCTAGCGGGCGATGCTAGTCGGGAAAGGCTCGCCTGTGTGTTTTCTTCCTCGCGTGGAGATGGAGAGGATTCGCTCCTCTCTCTGGACTTGATCACGGCGTGCGCGCCGGACACACAGACTTCTGCCTTAGTATTGCTGTTACTGTATCGGATGTATTCCGGTTTGACCGGGCCGCGGGATCGGAGGACCTTTTCACCAGCTCGGAGAACTGAGCGATCGGGACCGATAGAGTCGGGCCTGCTGCGCCGGATCGGATAGAGGCCCGTCTGCGAAAAGCTGTAATCCGGCCCGCTGCGCGAAACCCACCGGGCCACACACACACACACACTATCTCTCAAGGGTGAGAGAGGCACGGAGCCAATCCGAGCAAACATAACGTTGACCCCCTTTCTAAGAATAAACCGGAATAAAACTGAAGTGTTTTGATCTGCTGTCATGGCAATGGCTGCCAAAATTAAAGAAATAGTCAGTCGGAATAAGAGGCGCTACCAAGAAGATGGTTTCGATTTGGACTTAACATGTATCCTTACTCCTATTTACTGTCTGAGCTACTTGAAGTTTTTTTTTGTTTAATTTTTTATGCTTCGTTATATATGGTGTCACATCTTGTCATATCATGCTACATGGTTTCCTCCTTTTAATGTCTTTGTATATGTTAGGCAAACCCTTTTTAAAATGCTTAGTCATGACGCTCTTACTGTCTTAATAACGAAATATCTATTTTCGAACCTCTGTTGTAGGATGCAGATATCAGATGGTTTGACATGGCTGTAATGGCAGACACCCTCTTTCCAGGCTACACTATGCGATCCCCTGTCATTTGGTTGAACATCTGTGTGTTTTGCTGTTTGACAGCTTCTATAGGTGCTTAGCACAACAATCACAACAGTTTACTGAAGAGATTGAACAAATCAGTGTGTATTGACAGATCCGTGATTTCTTCTACCAGCTAATGGCAGTACTATTGATCATGTAAAGACATGAGAGGTCTTTTCTGTGGACTTAATGGATAATGCAATATGGAGTGTGTTCAAACCTTGCTATTCTTAGAAATCATTGAATCAGTTGATTTCTAAACACACTTGTGTAGAGAAGTCGAGTAGGCCGGGATGCCCTGTGACTTGAGAATGTCCAACTCGGTCCACTTTACAAGAAAATATTGAACATCTTTAGCCTATCTAAAAGGTAATTACTCAGTCATGTCTCCAGGTCAGCATGTGTCCTGCTTTGTCATCAAGTCCATATGCTCTGGGAAAATAGTAAGGATTCTGATGTCCGAAAGATAATCATTTTGTTTACTCTATCTGTAATAGTGGGTGACCGATATTGACCATTGAAAAACTCTTGAAAGCATATTGCTTAGTGGCTGATATATATATATCAATGAGATGCATATGAACTAGTTTTACACAAAATTATTAAAACTTTGAAAACAGAAATGATTTAATATCGGTTGACAAAGCTGTCAGTTGAATTAGGATCTGACTAATCTGAACTGACTCTCGAAATGTCCATATGTCCGCTGATTAATCAGCTTGGCCTGGTTGATGATGTGTTGTTAATCCATAAAACAAAATTTTATTGTTAACAGAAAAACAGAAGTTTGGTGGAGTTTCCCTTTTGATTGTGAACTCATCATGACTATTGAAGGAATTATGTTAGGTCTTCATTTGCTCTTCCTCATTTTCTTTTGGCCAATATCAGATGGCCTTTTGTTTGAACAATTTGGCCCTTGTGTGCAAACACGGTTTGTGCAAGGGAATGTAGGCAAGGTGCGAGGTCTTATTAACTCACGATTTAGAGAATGAAGCAGATGTGATTGTTCTCGTGCACTTTTTGCAACAGCAAGCTGTTTGACTTTACCGCTGCTAAGCCTCGTAGATTTGAGGAAGTGTGGCAGGTCAGGTGTTTGACAGTAAATGACCCGCTGTTGTCTTAGACAAGCATTTTTAAATGGGATAAGAGGTTAAATTAAAAATAAAAAAATTAAATGTATGCATTTAGCAGACGCTTTTATCCAAAGCGACTTACAGTGCATGCAGGCTATCAATAGGTTAAGTATAAGAGTAATCTATCAGATTCGTATGTGAGGTTTGTTAAATCCTAACTTCTGGGGGTTTTCGAAATAATCGACAACTCCAGCTGGTCATTGTTAAACACTGTGGTGGCCATGGTTGTCCTGTCCACCATTGCCTTTTCCCCTCGCTGCATTAAATCTCACCTCTGGTTTTGCAAAGCTACACCACTGGCATACTGAGCATGCTGGGAATGGTCAAATGTCACCCAGTCACCCAAGCTGTCAGAGCTGCAGATTTTGAATGCCTCCGTCTCTTCATCATAGATATTTTTTTAAATGATCATGTTCTCTGTTGCTCTATAACATTGAACGATTTACTTGCTTTTGCTTTTGCTTGATTTCTGAGATTTATTTTTAGTCTGTGTGGTTTAAGTGTCAGTTCAGTGTGCTTTCATGATGCTTTGTTCGGAAGGGTGGAGGGTGTTTTAGCTTTCTGGGTGGAAATGGTTTACATGTTAAAACCGCTGGCTCTGACAGTGTGACTGTGTGTGTACATTGCTTGCTTGATATTGAGATACTGCTTAGCAGGTGATGAAGGAGAGGGATGCAATGCAGAGACCTTGTTCTGCTGTCTGTGGTACGTTACTTACACATGAAGAGCATGTCTTGATTGATTGTATTTTTTATCCACATAGAGGTTTCATCTTTACTTGCATAAAATGTACACAAGACAATGAATGGCATCGCCAAAACACATGCGATGTTGTGGTGGTTGTTACTGTGATGGTGTAGGGATACACAATACCATTTACAGTTGTCTTGCAGAATTGCAGTTACCGATTAGACTATCAGGTTGTTTCCAAGAAGTTTGATTATTGATTTTGTTGTCGGAGGGGCTTAAATTGTCCAACTGTGCTTTGAGAATCCTTGTAAACGCTTTGTTCATCATCTATCTTTTTTTGAGGTGTGCTAACCTTAAATACATGACTTTTTCCTTTCCATGTACAATACTATGCAAATCCACCCACCTTCTGCTTTTTCTTAGTCCAATATGGTTTGTCCAGGGTATATTGGTTTTGAACACCAGCTATTTTAATGCTTAAGATTTCTTAGTTATGATGCATGAGTCGCTAACTGTTATAAAGGAATTGGGCTAAAAATAAGCATGACTCATCCAATTAAAAAGCTCCTGGCTTTCTATTCTGACAGTGTCATGACGGGAAACGAACAGAACCGAGACGCAAGCCCTGCTTCTCTCCCTCTTTCTCCTTCATGTTGTGGTCGAGGTGTGAACATCCCCCGGAGTCTGCACACTTCATGGGTGCGAGAGCCTACAGTAGAAATGCCTGCAGATGCCACAGCGAGCAAGGGAAGTGAGAAACGAGGCTCTGTGAAAGACTGCATTGTCTTTCCATGTCAAAAAGCTGCATGATTCCATGCGAGCTGCATTT
This sequence comes from Carassius auratus, assembly GCF_003368295.1. Classification (NCBI taxonomy): domain Eukaryota; kingdom Metazoa; phylum Chordata; class Actinopteri; order Cypriniformes; family Cyprinidae; genus Carassius; species Carassius auratus. The sequence goes on along the minus strand of NW_020526272.1, from coordinate 58,972 downwards.
GAGTGCTCTAGCTGCTTGGTGACCTTTGACCTGGTTGGTATAGATGAGAGTTGTGAAGCTGTTTGACCTGGTTTGCGTAGGTAGAAAGTGCAGACACTCCTGTGCCTACGGTCTGACGCTTTGCTTAAAGGTCAATGCATAATGAAGATGGGTGAGAGTGTGACATTTACACTTTACAGACAGCTGAGCATCTGTGTCACAAGTTTTGCCTTTGTTTTCTGTTTGTTGATTTTGAAGTCTTGGGTAAGCTGCAAGCTATCTGAACTACAGGCTGACTGCATTATTAAAGCATTTTTTCCCTTTTTCTTTCTTTCTTTTTTTATTTTAATTTATTTATTTTTTTACAGCTTTCCGAGGAATCTTTGTCCAAACATCCAATATCGTTCCATGTTTATGTTGTTGCATAAATGCCTTGCCGTCTTTTTGATGTTCATCTTGTTTTTGTTTTTGTCACTTGTGAGTATAATCTTAGCTTAAATCTTGTCAAGTGTTTTATAGTCACCTCATTTTCCTTAACAAGTATACTAGACATCTACCCAAATATCATTGCCATGGGATTCCCTGCAGAACGGTTGGAGGGAGTTTACAGAAACAATATAGATGATGTGGTCCGGTGAGTCCAGTTGGAAAAAAACGCAAAATCTCTAGCTTGTTTTTTTTTTTAGTTCATCCCACTGTGTATTTGACGTTAAGGTGTTTTCTTAAGTTAAACATTGTCAACAATTCTCCAAAAGAAAATACTGTCATTTCAGGTTTTCTCACATGGTGTTGTTTTCTTTCCAGATTCCTTGATTCGAAGCACAAACATCATTATAAAATTTATAATCTGTAAGTGTTTGGTTATTTTTGGTTCATAATATTAGTGATTATTGTAAGAATATTGGGTGCTCAGAGTTGTGCTTTTCCTTCCAGATGTGCTGAACGACACTACGATGCATCCAAATTCAATTGTAGGGGTGAGTACTTCTACTTTCATTTTCCAATATTACATTTAAATTTTCAAACTGGAGCTTTTGGGGTTTTTGTCTTTTGTTTGAAAAGTGGTGATTGCAAGTACTTTACCACAGTGTCTCTTTAATTACACCTGAATGAAAGACAAACTCTACTTTCAGCATACTTTAAGTGATTCAGTTTGATTTTTAAGGCTGGAATACACCACAACTTTTGCCCAGATTTGCAGTCTGGAGGAGTTGGAAAGTTACGGAAAGTCTTAGCCAGTCTACAGATTTTGGGTGGTCAGAATAGACCAAAAATTGCCTCGTGTTTGATAAAACACAGGATTTTAGAAATAGAAGAGGGGTTGCACTTTTTAACATTTGCTCTGTCCGCAGTTAATATCGCACATTATATATAACTGATCATATTTAACTGATATTTGAGTGTCTCCTTGAGTTGCTTGGTGAGATGGTTTGTTATTGATGATTATTGATGTGAAGTTGTTGTGCAGATTTAGCTTCTAGTAATGAGTTTTGTACTAATCACATGCAAGGAAGCAACACCAAAGCAACCTGAAACTGTAAGAGAAATATTTTTGCTTAAAAAAAAAATAATAATTGTAGAAGCTTTTCTGCTGTTTATTAAAAGCAAAAAAAGCAACTGTTTTTATGTCTATTTTAGTTAGTGACCAGGGCTGTCACAATATCAGATTTTCATTTCGTGATTGTTATGGCCAAAAGAAGTCACAATAATGGTATTATTAATGGTATGTAATTTTTCCTTTTTTTTTTTTTTTGGATGGCCCTCAAAGTATGTGTGGAGCGTGCTACAAGAAGCACTCAAAATAATTGAGTGTCAGTCAGATTATTTACCATGTTATCAATATTTCATGATATCAATACCAGTGTATTCTCGGGCATTGTGTTCTCTGTCCTATTCTGAAGGACTATAAAGGTGATTCTAAAATCCGCTGAGTACTGAATCTTAAATCTTTTCGTCTTTAGTGGCTCAATATCCCTTCGAGGACCATAACCCCCCACAGTTGGAATTAATAAAGCCCTTCTGCGAGGATCTCGACCAGTGGCTGTCTGAAGATGAGAGCCATGTGGCGGCCATCCACTGCAAGGCAGGCAAAGGTCGCACGGGGGTCATGATATGCGCCTACCTGTTGCATCGTAAGAAGTTCTCAGATGCACAAGAAGCACTGGACTTTTATGGGGAAGTCAGGACCAGGGATAAAAAGGTACGACCGTTTGGTCCTGCGTTCTACTTATGATGTGAAACTGCTGTTGTACTGAAGAAGAGGCATTACAGCTATTTTACATTCACAAGTTTTAACGGAACACAAGCAGTTTTCCCTGTAAATTACTAAGCCATTTTTCTTTTTCAGGGGGTCACCATTCCCAGTCAGCGCAGGTATGTGTATTACTACAACTACCTGCTGAAGAACAAGCTGGACTATAAACCAGTTGCTCTCCTCTTCCATAAAATGGTTTTCCAGACTCTGCCAATGTTCAGTGGGGGCAACTGCAGTAAGTCTTACTCTCCTTTAACCTTGTCTTAAATATTTAATATGTCACAATACAGCTTTTTGGGATAGTAAAGTGGTTTTAAAAGCATATTTGTATATATGTTATACATTGAAAAGTCTGAGATGTTTTGAAAGTGTGTTATTTGATAAAACTGACCTGGTTGTGTTGTCATGTGGGGCTGTGGTCACACTCCCAAAGGAGCTGCCATTCTGTTTGCCATTTTAACCCTGTACCACATCTTTTGGCTATGTCCCCAACACTAACACTCATGGGTACACTGTCTTCCTCTGTTCCTGGTTTCTTTTCTTTAAAAAATTTCCCTTGAGAACGCTGTTCTGACATAGTAGCTTCTGCAGCCCACAACACAGTCTCTCGTATAATGACATCACAGATTGCGCCCTCTGTTCTCTCATTCCCCCATTCATACATGGGGTACTATTCCATATTTTGTTTATGTTTGTGGAACTGTATGCCACAGCCAGGCTGAACGCCAACCCAAATTGCACCCTACATCACACTCATTTTTGGGAAGCTCTTCATGTATCAAAATTGGAACAAAAAGTGCAGAGTCAGTCTTAGAACTCCCATGATTCAGAGGTAGACTCTGGAGTTCGTGTGTGTGTGTGTGTGTGTGTGTGTGTGTGTGTGTGAGATGGCTTTCATGCCAGGGCCAGTGTGGTGCAGCCGAGCTCTTGGCCAGGCTGATGGTGATGGTGTTTAACTTCCTTCTCTCTCTCTAAGGGGACAGTACTGTAAAAAACAGGAGTGAGGTGAATCCCCAGGGCTTCAAGAAAGGCAACTGGCACTGGGGTAAAATGGCATTACTTTACTACTACTCTTAAGGGAAATATCTTCAAATGTCAGACAGGCCCTGCCCTGAACAGCATTCAGTACAGTACTGCTTACAGCGTTTATTGCTCTAGTCTCTTTCAGGCAGGAGCCCAGAAACAGGTACAAAGAAGTCCTAAATATTTTATCTGCTCTAAAACCCATAGAGATGCTCTGTTTAAAATAAAAATAAAGATAGAATTCTAAATGTCTCTCTGAATAAATTTGCTCTGCATTAAAGGGTTAGTTCACCCAAAAATGAAAGTTAGACTTTTCTCACCCTACGGTGCCTCAGGTGTGAAAAAGTGCACTTTTCTTTGGTTTTACAAAGCAATGTGTTGAATGAAACGGTAGACATTATAGCATTATATTGTGTCTATATATAATTATAGCATTTATCGTGTAATTACTATTATTTTCTCGTAAATCCATGTTGATTTTTTACCGCAAACAATTAGCTGTCACTTTAATTCAGCATGTGCATGCAGCACAGCGGAAATATATACGGTGTGGAAATGATCGCTGCATAACTGCTGCAGATGCATTGCTCCTGGAGCTCACTGCCATACAGCGTCTGAGTGCAGTGAATGCTCTGATCAATTTACATGGGTGCGGAAAATATCACTGCATATGCACCACAGACGGAGTGTGCTAACCTGACATTATGTCTGAATACCCGGTCTGTTCTGTTTTCGCGCTCCATTTAGGCGGGTTGCATTCTGACTTGTTCGTATAGCATACGGCGGGAGGGCCTCAGAAAATCATGCTATAAAGCGATTTAGAAATCACGCACGCTCAAATTGTGATTTTTATAATGATTTTGATAAATTCCACTAGGGCTGCACGATTGACAAAAATCATAATAGTCGATTATTACTTTAAAATTGTACTTGCGATTATTAATTATGATTATCACATTTTGCAATAAATGATCTTTATACGATTGTTTTATGCAACTGCACGCTGTATCTGAAAACACTCTAACTGAAAAACTTTTAGTGCCTTTCTATAGTATTAAGCCTGAAATGTCAACTATACATTGGATTTGTGAAAATATGAATGGTATTATAATGTTATACTAAAACTAATGGGAAAAAACCCTTATAGATAACATGTAGAAAGAAAAACAAATCTTAAGCTTGCAGAGTAACATAAGTGGACTTTGAATGATTAATTGCTTCTTTTTGAACGATTATGTAATTGTGGCATCCATAATCTACAAAATCTTTTAATTATTGCAAGCGATAAATACAATATTCCATCTATATCCTTGTAAACACAGCTGTTTTTTGTCTTAAGTGAACATAAACAGACGAGAAAGTAAACACGTGTGTAACAGTATTTATTTTATTCATGATACTGCTTAATGATTTGTTTGTTCCCATTTTATTACTGACTGTTTACTTGTCTTTCACAATTAAATTTTTTATATTTACGTTAGTCTGCTGAGTTTTGCTGATATTACTCAGCTGCAACAAAATACTTTGTAAAAAGACAGAATATTTGGTATCTAAGTGTTTACATTTTTTTTTTTTTATCTCACTGGATTCAAAATTAGGAATTGATAAGAATTGGAATCAACTAAATTCAAATGATACTCAACCCTACCAGTCAGGAATTACATTTTAAAAATGTGACCAAAACAGCATTTCCCGCTAGCATTTTGAGTCCTGTTAAGTGGCTTTCAAACACATTTTCAAACAGTGGCCAATCCAGAGGTGTTTAAGAATCCGCTCAAAATGCTAGTGGAAAATGCTGGTATCGTCACATTTTAAAAATTTCAGTACAGACATCCTTATCTCCCTTTGCATCAGCCCCGTTTCTAATCACTGACATCGGCTTGACTGACGATGTCAGATCTGGCGGTGGAGTTATTTCACTCAGTGTGGGCTTCATGATAATTAACACCTTTCTTTATTTCCTCTTTGCTGAATACAGTTCTTTTGCATAGCTTTTGATTTTCTCGTTCTCATTTTAAATTTATTCCCACCATTCTCCTCTTCCTAAATGTCTCCGTCTCTTTCTCACTCTCCCCATCTCTCTGTTCTGTCTAACAGACCCTCAGTTCGTCGTGTATCAGTTGAAGGTAAAGATCCACACGTCAAACCCAGCCCACACACGGAGGGAAGAGAAGCACATGATCTTTGAGTTCCCTCAACCTCTTCCAGTTTGTGGCGACATCAAAGTGGAATTCTTCCACAAACAGAGCAAGATGATGAAGAAGGTAAGTTCTTGTGTATACTTTGACCTATAACCCTTTCTCTGAATACCACATTGTTGTTGGTACACCGTATCACAGGATCTTGACCCCGTGTCCAAGTCTGCAGGGAGACGTTGCCTTTTGGCGGTTTGTGGTTTTCCTATTGTTTTATGTCTTTGGTTAAGCAGCTACTTCATCCTTTTGCACTTGCTCTAAATGTTGCTTCCTCATTTTAGTTTTTTCTTTCTTCCAACAGAGCGCGTCTGTCCTGTGTGTGTTTGTGTTTCTGCTCTATATAAACGTGTTTATAAGTGCTGTTGTTGGAATGTGTATTTGTGTTTGTAAACACTTGCTATTTCTGGCCATCCAATGCCCAAATGTAAACCGTTTGCTGTGTGCTCATGTGTGTTCGCAGGATAAAATGTTCCATTTCTGGATAAACACATTCTTCATCCCGGGTCCCGAGGAAGCTGGGGAGAAAGTGGAGAATGGGTCGGTGGTCAATGACGTGGACAGCCTCTCCTCTCAGAGCCAGAGCTCTCCGGCCGAGAGGGAGCGAGAGAAGGAGCGAGGGATTGCAGCGGGAGGATTTGAAAGAGAAAAGGGTGCAGAAAGGGGAGGAGAGCGAGCAGGAGTAGCGGATGGAGATAAAGACTACTTGATTCTGACCTTAACGAAGAATGACTTGGATAAGGCCAATAAGGACAAAGCTAACCGATATTTCTCACCCAACTTCAAGGTGAGGGCACACCATTCAAAACTATACAATGGATTGATCAAAGTAGCTTTATAATAACTCATCTACTGGCATCAAAACATTACTTAATTTGGAGACACAAGACAGCAGTATGGGTTTTTAAATGTTTAAATTAGGGATGTCAACGATTAATCTATGATCGATTAATTGTCCATTATGATGCAGTCGATTAAAGCTGGCGATGGTCGGTTAACCGATTTAATGTTGGGTTGCGTGCGTCTCATGTGCACTCTACATGTGCGAGCGGCTGTGAGCGACGGTATATAAATGCATCATTCATTCACAATGTACAAATTAAGATTTAAATGTGATTTAAACTCATAAAAAAAAAAAAAATTTAAATACAAACAACACAAGTTCTTCAACATGGAAGGCAATAGAAATGTCGTAACTAAGTCATTCCATCAGATAATTGTTTCATGTCATGCACTTTGCAGGGCTGCGGGACAAAGAACAGATAGGCTATTCATTCCTACAACTTGTTAATTTGTGACTATGACTTATTAATTTGTGGCAGTTGTCCATGTTTCATTAATGTTGTTCCCTAAATAAGCCATGATTTAACTGAAATACGGGAACACATTAATAAATGGAACGAATTCTTAATTTCCCTTCGCATGTTTACCACAGTATGAGATGCGAAAACATTGATTATAAGTGGAAGATAATAAAAGAAACCTCTGAAATTAGAGGGTTAGACTGTGAAGATTTAGGAAAAGAAACCATGCCTAAATGTTATTGAATTTGCGGAAATTCGTGACCAACCGCAAAACCAGAACAAAGCCACGTAAAGACTATTTGTGCTTTTATGCTTTAGGGAAAATGTATAGCCTATACAAGTTATAGGTCTATCATAAAAATCAGAATTTGTTTTCATAAATTAAAAAATAAATAAATAAATTAAAAAATATATTTTTTTACATATTTGTTAAAACCTGTCATTATGTCCTGACAGTAGAATATGAGACAGATAATCTGTGAAAAAATCAAGCTCCTCTGGCTCCTCCCAGTGGTCCTATTGCCATTTGCAGAAATACATCGCTCCCAGTAAGAAATCAATCAGAGCTGCGGTCCGTAACTTTGTTTGTGTTCAAAATGTAGAAATATTTATATAATAAGCGAGTACACCATGAATCCATTTTCCAAACCGTGTTTTTGGCTTGTCCTGAATCACTAGGGTGCACCTATAATAAGTGTTTATATTCGGACTATTTTAGATTGCTTCGGGGGTACCGCGGCGGAGTAACCCAGTACCTTTGTGATTCTTCATAGACATAAACAGAGAGAAGTAGTTCCGGCTACGATGTTCTTGGATAGAAAAGGATGACAGTTTGTTTGCTTTATTTTACAAGAGCACAAATCTTCAGTTTTTATTGTGAGTGTGTGCACAAATGAAAGTAAACACTTTTGTGGAAAAGGTTTTTTTTTTTATTTAGATTTTTTTTTTTTTTTAATCTCTCAGCTGTTTCAAATGCGCCGGAGCCTGGCTCACACGTATTCCAGCAATTCAAACTTGCATCACAGTCTGTTCATTATCAAAATAAAATAGTCAACTAAACATTTAAAAGGTTACACTGGTCAGTTTAAATAGACTGTAGTATACTGGTTCACTCTGCTGTTATGCATGCGTGTAAAGTACAAGTCTAGTTTACATTATAAATAATAGTTTAACATTCAAATACATTTCAAATATGGAACGCAAAAATTCAAAATCTGACATTTTCCAGAATCCAGTAGGATCAAATTAATGTGAGCACCAGTGTGTTTTGCTTCAACCGATGGAAGCAGTTCACTTACTGCACAGCCACACGTGCAAATTTTATTTTAAATACCATAATTTCTGTTGAAAACATTGCAATTGTGTTTTAAAATACTACAACGAGCACCACAAAACCTTTTAAAGAGATGCATCCAGTGGTCTCCGTGCAGGGTAGGAAACAGTCAACAAAGTAAAATGACCTCAAACGTATGGCGCGCTCTCTTCATTTTATCAAATGATCATAATCACATCTATTCATTTTATAATTCTGCTACTAGCATTTTAATAAGACTAAAACCCCTTTAATTCCTCTGAGAAAGTGTTTTTTGTGTGTGAGTCTGTGGCTTTTGTGCATCCTGTCATGCCGGTGACTGTGTGCTGCTTAGGGCGGTCACAATATAAAATTTTGCTGGACGATAAATTGTCCAAGAAATTATCGCGATAAACTATAATATTGTCATTCTTAGACCAGTTTCAACTAATATAATGATAATTGCATAATAACTGAGATGCACCTTTTCAGAGATCAATAAACTTTTATTTTATGGCAGATTCAGAGCAAGAAATACCAACATGTTGACTTTGTGTGGCTTAAAATTAGTTAATTTTGTATGTTATAATATGTTTATATGCCAGTAAGGGATGCTCATATTGACCGTTTAATTTAAATTTGACATCCCTAGTTTCATAAAAAGTAATTGAATGGGTTTTTAATTTCAATTGTGGAGCTTCAGTACTTTTGTTTAAACAGATGTACATTTACAGTCATGTTTTCTCTGTGTGTCCTGTTGGGTTTAAGGAGTTGATCACATGACACTCATTATGTTATTTGTCTCTGAATGACTCATTTAAATGGATGAAAAGTAAAAAAAAAAAAAGTGTATTAAAAAATGTATTCATTCATATTTATTTATTCTATTCATCCAAGGATACTGAAGAAAAAAATATCTTGGTTTCCATTAAAAAATATTAAGCAGCATTAATCTTTATAGCATTGATGCAAAGAAAAAAATGTTTCGAGCATATAAGAATAATATCAGGAATAAATTACAGTTTTGAATATATTTAAACAGAAAACAGTTATTTGACATTATTACAATATTACGGATTTGAATTGGATGAAATAAATGCTGCCTTGGAGAGCAAGTGTGTGTGTGTGTGTATATATACACTCCCAGTTAAAAGTTTCGAATCAGAACGATTTTTTAATGTTTTTTACTGGAGTTTCTTATGCTCATTAAGGCATTTATTTGATCAAAAATACAGGAGAAAAGTGTGTTACATCATATTATTATGATGTAAAATAGTTTTTCTGTTTTAATAAACATTAAACTCTAATTTATTCCTGTGACGCAAAGCTGAATTTTCAGCATCATTACCCCAGTCTTCAGTGTCCCGTGATCCTTCAGAAATCATTCTAATATGTTGATTTATTATCAGTGCTGGAAACTGTTGCGCTGCTTAATATTTTTTTGGAACCTGTGATAATTTTGTTCAGGATACTTTGATGAATAAAACTTTTATTCAGCAAGCATGTTAAATTAAGAAGTGATGGCAAAGATTTATATTGTTAGAAAAGATTTATATTTTGAATAAATGCTGTTCTTTCTAACTTTATTCATTAAAGAATCCTGAAAAAGGTATTGCAGTTTCACAAAAAATATGTGGCAGCACAACTGTTACCTAAATTGATAATAAATTGGCATATTAAAATAATTTAAGGATCATATGACACTTTAAACTGGAGTAATGACTGATGGAAATTCAGCTTTGCATCACAGAAATAAATTTTATTTTAAAGGATATTAAAATAGAAACCATTATTTTATATTGTAATAACATTTTGCAAGAATTTTTTTTTTTTTTTTTTTTTTTGCATATTTGATCAAATAAATACTGCTTTCTTTTAAAAACATTACAAGTCTTACTGATCCCAAACTTTTGAACAGCTATATATATGATTCATACATTAAGAATGTTTAATTTTGTATTCTGCAGAGCACAGATATTTATGCTACCTTCTATCTTTTGTCTCTGTCAGGTGAAGTTGTACTTCACAAAGACCGTGGAGGAGCCCTCAAACTCAGAAGCGAGCACTTCAACTTCTGTCACTCCGGATGTGAGTGATAATGAACCCGATCACTACCGCTATTCAGACACCACTGATTCCGACCCGGAAAATGAACCTTTTGATGAGGAACAACACACACAGATTACAAAAGTCTGAACACTTTTTGGCATCTACACACACACACACACACACATACATATACACAAACACAAACAAACACATGCCGGACAAAAACAAGAAAAACCAACCAACACCAGTGAAATAAAAAAGGAGAAAACTTGAAAATAAACTGAAGAGAAAAGGACCCTTCCTCCTCTACCCCTCCAACAGCTCGAGGACAGTCAAGTCGAATGCCATTGATCACAGATGAAGAAAAATATCCCGACCAATATATTGTTTTACTTCATTTTGATTATGACGAATTTCGTGTGTGGATAACAACACCGTTGCCTGAGGTGGGAGGGAGGGTCCTGTAGCTATTCTGTGTATATAAAATCCCTTTTTTGTGTCAAAGATGTTACAAATCTAGGCAATCAGGCGAGGCGAGGAGAAGGGAGGGGAGGAGAGGTAGAGCAGAACACACATCTCTCCTTCTCCCTGTCTTCACCCAGGCCAGTGCTGCAATCACCCTCTCCCCCTCTCCCTCGCTCTTCCCCTCCTTACTGTGAATGCTTCTCGTGCTGTCTGCAGGCGCTAAGAACTTTGACCCCTTCCTGCGCCGTGTGTGCTGGTGTACGTAGTCCTTCAGGCTGTTGTACAAAGGCTACGGCATGCCAGCGTTCCTTTTTCCTAGCCTCACAACCTTCCCCTCCCCCATCCCACTGTGTATAACGATAAATTATGCAGGAAAACACGACATCCGATGTAATTGTCTGTGTTTTTTTTTTCTTTCTTTTTTTTTCTTTTTTTATCCTAAGATAATAAAAAATATAATACATGAAAGCGCAGGGAACCAGTGTTTGCAATAATGTTAACACTCAACATTTAAAGGACAAATTGGTGTGCATGTCATTGGAGTCAGTGTCCATGTTTAATAAATGCTATATGATGTGTTTTTATTAAAACAAAAGTGTCAGAACTCTCTTAAACAGTCGTCTGAGATCAATATACAAAAGTCAGTTTTAAAAAATTGAGCTATAATCGTGTGTTTATATGTATGTGTGTGTGTGTGTGTAAACTTTCATAGCTTGAATTCTCTCTCTCAATGATTACACACTGTGCACTTCCATTTGGGGTTGGTAAGACTTTTTATTATTGAACGCTGTGCTCACCAAGGCTGTGTTTATTTTAATCAGAAATACAGTAAACAAATACTGTGAAGTATCGTTCATTTAAAATAAGTTTTTAATCATACATTTTAAAATCTAATTTATTACTTTGATGGCAAAGCTGAATTTTCACTAGACATTACTCCATTCTTGAGTCACATGATACTTCAGAAATTATTTTTGTAAATGTTTGATCAATCTGAAAAAGATTGTTTTGATGAACAAAGTTCAAAAGAACAACACTTATTTGAAATATAATTTTGTAACAATGTAGAAGTCTTTACTGAACCACTTTATTGGGGCTAAATTTTTAGAACTGATAATAGTTTTCCTGTCTTTCCTTTTTTTTTTTTTTTTTTGGTCATTTTATGAGGATTTCATATTTTTGAGAATTTTTCCATAAAGGGATATTCACCCAAAAATGAAAATTACCCCATGATTTACTCACTCTCAAGCCATATGACATTATTCTTTCAGACGAATCTAATCGGAGTTATATTTAAAAATGTCCTGGCTCTTCCAAGCTTTATAATGGCAGTGTGTGAGTTTTATTCTTTAATAAAGCGTGTCCCACGTAGCTCCCGTTGGTGAATAAAAGCCTCCTGTAGTGAATTAATGCATTTTTGTAAGAAAACAAATCCATATTTCAAATTGTATAAACCGTGATCTCTAGCTTCAATAACTGTTGTACGCACATTCACAATAGAAAAATCTAATGAGATTTTTATAAAGTTTTAAATATAGATATTTTTCTTACACAAATGCATCGATTCGCTTTAGAAGGCCTTTATTAACCCCACGGAGCTGTGTGGGACTTTTCATTTATGATGGATGGATGGATGCACTTTATTTGAAGTTTTTTGGAGTAATGAAAAATAACAGCCCTTCACTGACATTATAAAACTTGGAAGAACTAGGACATTTTTTTAAATATATATATATATATATATATATATATATATATATATATATATATATATATATATATAACTCAGACTGGATTTATCTGAAAGAAGAAAGTCATACACACCTAGGATGGCTTGAGGGTAAGTAAATTATGGGGTAGTTTTCATTTTTGGTTGAACTATCCCTTTAAGTTAGAATTTCCTTTCCAAACAAGGTGCTTACTGGAAGCTCCCTCTTCCTTGTCTCTCTGTGGTATTACATTTTCTCCTATTAGGAATGTAAGAAAGCATTTCAATATACTATTATTACTATAATACATAAGTATAATATACTTTTATTGGATTTCCCGGTTGGTGAGGATATTTTTAGATTGTCATAAATTATGCAAATACATCTAATGGGTTTAGTCACAGCATTTAAGTGGTCTGAAGCAGATGTTGATTCAGGCAGCTATTTAGGGCTTAGTGCTTCATAAGTATTGAAAATTGTCTCATAATTACGATGATTAAAAAAAAAAAAATCTTGATAGTTACTGTGAAAATGGGTAATCTGACCGTTCTGTCCATTCGTGATGCGCTCTCTGCATATCTGTAGCTTTCTGCAGTCATTAGATTAGAGCGCATAGACACGGAGGAAAATATTAATCTCGTAACAAAGAGGAGAGGACATAGATAAATAAACCGTTCTTCTCTTCATCTCGTCTTCCCTATTGCTTTTGATTTGCCTCTCTGTCAGTTTTATGCTCTTTTGTCTATTTACGCCATGCTCTCATATCCTCTGATGCTGATAAAAACTTCAAACTAGACTCATACTAATGGAGACTAGAACTGTTCTGCTACACTGTAATTGGTTGCCCATTTGGGAGTCCAGCCCTGAATGACCAATGAGGTGCTCTCCTCTGTTGGCAAGCACCAGTTCTTCCTTCAGAAAGAGGTTCAGTCACCAAGAACGATTGCACCTCTAGTTGACATCTTAGAATTTGTTGCTGATGCAATGCCATGACAATCTGGCAACCGCTATGCCCTCTTATGCACATTTTTGGGGATTTTAAGAGCAGCTTTATACAGCAGTGTGATTTGATAAGAGCATGGAAATCCTTTATCTTTGACTAAGTTAAGTTATTCAGTATTTAGACTAATTTCAGCTTTAGCATGTTTACATTTCTTGTTTTCTTTCTCCATTTGAAAACTATTTACTCAACCTGGCAATCCTACATTGACACTGATGGACAGTATAAAACTGATCTGGGAAAAACTTGCTGGTAGAGCACAGCTGTGCTGTTTGGATCAGGCCCAGAATGGAACGGGAAGTGGGGATTAACTGGCCTGGTTGACAGGTTCTGCATTTCTTTAAAAGAGCTAAACAGCCCTGAGAGAAGTACAAAGGATGCACTATTTTTTTCTTCTTCTTCATTTTTTATAAATATAGCTATGGTCTGAGATAAAATCTGATTATTAACTTAATTACCTCTGTTGACCTAAAAGGAGAGTATTCTGTATTTAATTTAATTTAGCCTAATAATACGCATTTGTGGCGCAGTGTTTACCACCAAACAAATATTGAAGTTACAGTGAAGCACTTCAATGTAAGTAAATGGGGCCAATGTTATGATTCAAAAGCAGAAATGAGATGCTTATTTACTATAATTCTATATAAAAAATAATAGAACTGTAAAATTCACACTGTTTTATTGGAAATTTAGGTATCATGGCAACTTAGTACACAGAAAAGGTTCCCGATAACCTTTTTTTCACACTAAAGTAAAGTTTTGTAAAAGCATCTTGTTCTTGTGATTCATCCATTTGTTTTTTCTTCATAACTTGATTTTAAGGTGAAAACAACATTTCTCTTTGAGAATTTTGAGAGTAAACACTAATGTTATGCCTTATGCCTATACTATTGGAATATTTCGTATTTTAACATGTACTTAATGGCTTCATTCTCATGTAAGTACCTCAATGTCAGTAAGTAAAATCTTTGCCCTTTTCATAAAGAAAAGGATGGACAAATGGAAACTATGTTAATTGGTAATCAACATTACGCCACAAGTGCTGTCAAGACTGATGTGTTGAAGCAGAAATAATCCCATTAAGGTCTGTGAGACACTATGGTTGTCTATTTGTGGACAGAACCATGCTCCAGTGTCAATAAAAAAACAGCTTCTTTAAGTTTCTGTATCAAGTAGGTTACCTTTATAAATGTAGACACTGAACCGATGTCTCAAAGTATCTTAGGGTAAAACTGAGCATTGTACAAGAATTGACATTGCAATGTGTGGGTGTTAGTATTCAGAGTGTGTGTGCTCTTTCATTTTAAAGAGTGCTTGATTAAACAAAATCCCAAGAGGAAAGGATTACAGGATTATGGTGTTTTCCCCAGGGACGATCGGCTACGCTAGACCAGTCTAACATCCGTCACAGCCAAATTAATATGGGGCTCAGATAACAGACACCAACACTTCTCATATCAGCGCAGAGGAGTGTGTCCTCTCCATGAACCCAGCTTACTGTCACACATCTCATATGTGCACAAAGGCGATCATAAAGAGGTTTGAAATGGCTTCAAGTCGACCCCAGATTATGAAAACCTCAGAAAACTTCTAAGACTTTGTTGATGTGACACATTAACACGTCATCATATAAACACACACTTACACACACACACTAATACCCAATGACAAACACACAGGGATAAAGATAACGTGTGAATGTGCAGTCATACGTTTTCAAGGCCACAGAAACCTCTATAGGAGCCTATAGCTAAAGAGAACTGACCATGAAGATACACAAAGCATAAAAACAGGAATTTATTGAGTTATTTTGGCTGCTTAGGAAATAGGTTGTCATTAAACAACAAATCGCAGGACCAGTAATACTGCAAATTAGGATTTCTAATGCAAATACTAGACATGTCTTTCTCCCCTTCAGTTTGCGCTTACTAGCAATGCTTTTCATGTAGGAGAAAGCTTTATCTGACAGTTCTCCACTTCTTTAGCTGACAATGATAAAAGAAAGGTGACAGAAAGCTGACTAAGTCGAGACCTTTGTGGTTTTCTGCACTCTGTTGCTACATATGAGTAAAGGGGTGAGAAATCAATGAATGTGTCAGCTTTATGGCCTACAGCAGTGCTAGACTTGTATCGGGTAAGACAGGGGTGTCAAACTCAATTCCTGGAGGGCAAGAGCCCTGCAGAGTTTTGTTCCAAGTTCCAACACACAGGGGCATGTGGTTTTCAAATAAGCCTGAGGGACTTGATTAGTTGGATCAGGTGTGTTTAATTAGGGTTGAATCTAAACTCTGCAGGGCTCTGTTGTTTTGATGTGATATTAGTGCTTTAATGTTTGTTCAAATCAAAAGAATTCTCTTTGGCACTCTTACAAATAAAGGTTCATTTAAGCTTAATTTTCATATTCATACTGTATGAGTCTCATATTGTCAGTGAGAAGTGTATATTGTTGTGCTCTCGTCTGTAATGTTAGTCTATCAGTGTCTGTGGAGGCGTGAAGAGAAGCAAACAAAAAGATAATCCATTGCAGGAACTTTACCAGTAAAGCATAACTTTACAACAGGGTGGTTCATGCTCTTGCCCAGTGCTGATGGGCTTGACTACAACCATCCGCACCTGAACCTGCAAGAATACTAACTCTGAACAAAACAATTAGTGAACTAGTCCCCCGTGTAATGATGTAACAGCATCTAATCGGACTCAACTTATATTTAATTAACTAATACTTTAACACCCCCCCCCACCACCACCACCACACGCAAACACTTTTTTTTTCACTTGGCAGCGTCCCCTATGCACTACTGAGTGCATTTTCTTGTTAATCCATATAACGACCTGGGGCCCAAACAAGTTGCCCCTTTTTGTTTTCATCGCCTCTTTTCCACAGTGATCTGGATCACTGTTAGAATCCATTGTGTGAAGGGTCTTAGGCTCCTTTGACAAAGAGTTGTTGGAGGGTGAAGGATTTTCTAGTTTTGCTGCAGACAGGTTTCGTTGCAGTTTTTGGAGCCAACAAGCCTTCCTCAGTGCCAGTGTATTTCCGTTGCATCAGCTGCATCCAGGTAGGGATTTGATCACGTATATAGGGTTGTAAATTATCATGATGCAGTACTGTCTCATTTCATCTGTTTTTGACTCCGTAGAGCACTGGTCCAAGGCATTCTGTGACAACAAATGCCCACTACCATGGAGCTTGAAGTTTTGGACTGTACCCCTTTTTCCTGCTACTGACCTTTACTAAAACAAGATCACCCACTTGGTAGGACTTTTCTCTGGCTTGTAAAATCGTAGACCTTCTTCTGACCAATCTGAGCATAGCTGGTGTAAGTTTGCAGTTCATGAACAAACTCAGGTGTTTCTCTAGCTTCCCTGCTAACTTCAGCTGTCCTTATCCAGTTTTCATATGGCTGGAAAACTCGCCCCAGCATCAGCTGATTTGGTGTGAAACCTGTCGCTGAATGCAGAGTGCTCCTGTACACCACAGTAAGTAGGGGAATATGTTCATCCCAATTCCATTGACTGATCCACGTAACACTGTATCCTCTGCAATAACTTTCTGTTGAATCTTTCCACTTTGATGCTGTCCGTTTGATGCTGGATGGTATGGTGTGGTCTGGGTCTTGGTGGCTCGTAACAGACGACAAACTTCATTGAACAATGTGCTCCCAAAGTTCCGTCCTTGGTCAGTGTGAATTTCAAGGGGAACTCCAATGCGGGAAATAGTCAATTGAATTCAATTTAAGTTTATTTGTATAGTGATTTTTATAATACAAATCACTGCAAAGCAGCGTTACAGAAAATTAAGTTTCTACAATATTTAGAAGAAGCTTATCAGTGGTGACTGTCAGTTTATGTGCATATGACAAATTTTCGGAAAAATCTATTAAAGACTTAGTCAAACACATGATGACCACTATTAACAGCATTTATTATATGATGCAATCACATTTATATCAAAATTTGGTAGTTCTGTATGTTGTTTCAGGGTTAGCATCATCTGAGGTCCTCTGAGGGGGTGACATAATCTCTTCTTAGGTGTCTTGAATCCAGACTAAAGCTTGTGTAAATCCTACATCCCGTGGCAAAACAGAGAAACAAATAAAGACATAATTAGTGTAGCTGCTGTTCCAACCAAGTAAAATTAATTTGTTTAACCCAAGCTAAAGAATAACAACGTGCTTTTGATCAGATATAACTGCAGTCCAAAATTATGAGATGCATTATTTGAATGCTTGGCGAAAGAGATGTGTCAAATACAAACACCGACCTCTTTGCAGCTGTCTCAGCTCCTTGTTCGGGAATAGGGAATGCCTCTACTCAGCAGGTAAACTGCCAATTACAATGAGAATGTAACGGTTGCCTGACATAGATTCTGGAAATGGTCCTAGGTCCCATGCTCCAGCCTGGTAGTTCTGGAGTTTGGCCCTTCCCATTGGACTGGTGATCTTACAGCAACTACACTGTGGGCACTTCTTGACAAAAAAACATACATCATTTCCCATATTGTACCAGTGGTAATGACTGTGTTCATGAGTGTACGAGTGTCTTTTCCTCCTCTGCGTGACCTGCTTGTGCTGGATGACAGGCTTGGAGAACCTCCTACTTCAGGGAAGTGGGAACAAGTAGGTGAAATACCTCCAGTGATATTGTCCCAATGGAAGTAGAGGATCCCATCTCTCATCTCCACTTGGGACCAGCACAGCCAGTACTTGCGAACTGCTGGGCTCAGCATCACGACTTCTTCCTTTGCAGGCAAAGAAACGTCAGATGCCAATTTATGGAGAATTGAAAATTCTGGGTCTGCTAACTGTTCTTCTTTGAAATTTTTGAAGTCAGCTAACAGTATTTATTTATTTACTGTATGGAAAAAGTATGGAATAAATATACATATCTGTCTTCTTGGCTAGTTAATCCAAACAATATACAAATGTGTACTGTTGATAAACAATATAAAAACAGACGTCACATAGGGCATGCAAAGCATTTTATTAAAACTGTTAACATTACAGCAGCAGGGAATTTGAATGTGCATGAGTTATTTTATTTAATCTGTGTTATTAGAATGTATCGTTTTTTTTTTTTTTTTTTTTTACCTAAAACATAGAGGCACTGATTGATGTGTCTGCATCACCTAGATTCAAGCATTTCAGTGGGCTTAAATAGATCATTCTTTACAGCAGATTTAGTTCACAAACAATGGACAGTTTTGACCTAAATATAATTTTCAGTTTCAATAATTAATCCTAAATTTCCAAGTTGAATGAGCCATTATAACGGCTGGGTCCCTGTGCATGGCTTCTGGGTTTAGCATCAGGGCCAGGTGTCGAGGAATTTGGACAAGCTGGGGTCCATACATGTCTATCAATGACAGCGAGCTCAGCAGCAAAAAGTTGTTCAGCATCTGAAGGCACTGTTGCATCTCTGTTTGTAACAAGTGCTCTATGTGGGGCAGATTAAAGTGTGGTAGTGTCATCATGTGGGTGTGGACCACATGTCACCTTTTTGGCATGGGGCTGCAGCGTGAGAGCTAACAAACAAGTCTTTGTAGCTTCCAGTCTTCAGAGCAGAGGTGAAATGGCATTTTGAAATTACTTATTTTGTCGTGACAACACGGCCTGTAGCCAGTGCAGGTCTGGGGCAGCTGATGCTCCAAGTGAGACTTACGGAACAGTTGAATCCATCTTGTATTATAATTTAAATCCAACCTGTATTTTCTGTCAAATGTGTCAATGTTTTATTTAAAATATTTATTTATTAATATGGAAGTATATTCTGCTCTGTGAGTTGAAATGTGACTTTTCAAGGCTGTTTTACAGTGACTGTGAAACCTGGCAGGCAGCCAAATGCATGCTTGATTTGTCAGACTTCCAGTGCCACGCCTCTCGGGGAGGGGAATTCCATGCTGCTTTTATTTCCGTAAAAGAGTGGTTAATGTGCCAAATAAATATGTCAATCAGTCTTTAATAATACTTCAAAATGCCGTTTTGCAGATTATAATGTCCATAGAATCACACTGATGTCCCAGCAGTACATAACACTCACAATTCGCTGGTGATTTTCTATCGCACTCAACTTCGGACACCACTTGTTGTGCTCTCGTCTCTAACGTTAGTCTATCAGTGTCCCTGGAGGCATGAAGAGAAGCACACAACAAAGATAATCCATTGAAGGAACTTTACTAGTAAAGCATAACTTTACAACAGCGGGGTTCATGCTCTTGCCCAGTGCTGATGGGTTTGACTACAACCATCCGCATCGAACTCTGAACATAACAATCAGTGAACTAGTCCCCATGCAGTGAGATAGCAGCATCTAATTGGACAATACAGAACTCATTATTATACACAATGAGAAAGTGATGTGATATACAGCCAAGTATGGTAATCAATACTCGGAATTCGTGCTCTGCATTTAACCCATCCAAAGTGCACACACACAGCATTGAACACACACCCAGAGCAGTGACATGCCATTTATGCTGCAGCGCCCAGGGAGCAGTTGGGGGTTCGGTAGTCTCAGCCTCAGAGGGTCACACCCACGGACCATTGGCTAAACGTCTGATGCATATGTGACACAAAAGTGGAAATACTTCAGAAGTGTCGAAGTCGTCATCGGATTGGTTGAATTATACATGATTTCTGGGAAACGTGTGAACAAAAATGCTGTGGCGCCAAACCACCTCATGAAAAAAGAAAGCCATCAAGTTTACAACAGTGACATCGAGCGCTTATCAGGATCAACTAAATGATGGATATTCAAAAGTATGTTAAATATTTTAAGTTCGTAGAAAATAATCTTTAAAATATGTCTGAGAGTTTTACACACCGGTCTGTAATTGTGGCGACATTTTTGCGCCCCAAGACGTGACGCTGAACGAAACAAACTGTTATTGGTTGTTTGACATGTCGGTCAAATGGCCTCATAGGTGGGCCTTGGCCAATGAAAGCTACCATAGATTCTAGACCTTCAATCGTCAGTCTGACTAGGGGTTCGGTGCCTTGCTCAAGGTGCACCTTCAGGGCCGGCCCGCGGCATAGGCGCAAATGCTAAGGGCGTCACTCATCCATAGGGGCGCCAGAATGAGTTAACGAGTGAATTTTTTTTTTTTTTTTTTTTTTTTTTACATATTTTTTTAATAATAGGCTACTATTTAAAAACCATTCATTCGAAATACTACCAAATAAAGCAAAAAAAAAAAAAAAAAAAAAAAAAGTCCGGCTCTTCAATCTTCCCCCGCCCATCGAGTGCTTGAAGTGCGTCAGAAACAGAGCGCGCGCACGATCAGTTGTTGGTAATTTATTGTGTAGCGTGCCCGACGCCGCATCCAATGTAGACAGCACTGCTTTTGTTAGCACACAGCTCGTAGAAACGGGCCTGGCAGCTCGCGCCAGTTCTAGACACGGTGAAAGTTTCCTGATTGTGACGGAAGGCCGAATTTACATGACACATTATAAATGAGCATAGTCTGCGATAGATACAGTGCCAAAAAGAAGAGAAGAGGATAAAGACAGAGGTAAAGAGATGTAGTGAAAGAACAATTTATTGCATAGGAGTAAGATACTATAATTTCATGGCAGTTATTTTTACCTTAAACTTAAAGTTAGCAGTTGTTCTGAGTTCTGAGTCCCCATACTGTGATTTTGGGGGGATACAGTACAGGAAACATTACTATTTTTAATGTTTTTGAAAGAAGTTTCTTCTGCTCATCAAGCCTGCATTTATTTGATCAAAAATACAGAAAATTTTTAATATTGTGATATATTATTACAATTTAAAATAATTTGTTTTCAATTTATTATACTTTAAATTATCATTTATTTCTGTGATGCAAAGCTGAATTTTCAGCATCATTACTCCATTCTTCAGTGTCACATGTGACATCCAGTCGATCACATGATCCTTTAGAATCATTCTAATATGATGATTTATTATGAGTGTTGGAAACAGTTCTGCTGTAGTGTGTGTGTGTGTGTGTGTGTGTGTGTGTGTGTGTATATATATATATATATATATATATATATATATATATATATATATATATATATATATATATATATATATATGCTAAATCATGAACACAATGGCAGGGTGAAATGGGCTGTGATGCATGGGGCGCCAGGTAAAATCTTCAGGGCCGGCCCTGTGCACCTCAGTCGTGGTATTGAAGGTGGAGAGAGCACTGTACATTCACCCCCCCCCCCCACCTCCCACCTCCCACCTACAATTCCTGCCGGCCTGAGACTCAAACTCACTACCTTTTGGATTATAAGTCCAACTCTCTAACCATTAAGCCATGACTTTCCCCAAATATATTGACTATTTTATATATAAAATAACTATAACTCAACTTATATTTAATTAACACTGACAATATGTGTATTGTCCTCTAGTGCCATCTGCCAGTAACAAAGCAGTAGTCAAGAAAAAAATCCAATAATTCACAGCAGAGGCTCAACGAATAAAGAAAATCGCAGAAACTGGGACACAGATGAGAGTTTGAAAGAATGTGTGTGACCGCAGTGTTACGTAAGAACAGAAACACACATTATCAGAGTTCATGGCTTCTAAGAACTTCTTTTCGTTGTTCAGGTATAAAAGGGTTGATCTGAAATGGCCATCTCGTCTAACCCCACCTCCCCACATGCACCCAATGAGTGTCACTTTCATGTGTGGTTTTTAGAAAAAAAAATGATGCAACAGTATGGTAACACCCAAACCGAGAGCGTGTGCTCACTCGCGTACAGTTTCTGAATAGAACAACCGACAAAAGGTTTGGTACGAGCTATCAAGTACCCAAATATTCATCTGCCATACTGGTTTGATGGCATTTTTTTTTAAAAGCCACAGTACCACACATTATACTTTAGTATAATTGTAGTTTTGAAGACACGATAATAGCCTATTCACTGAAACTGCTGTTGTTTAACCTGCAGATGTTGGGGTATTTGATATTTAAATCAAATTAAACCTATAAATCAGTCATGATGCATATAGTAGGCTAGTTCCCTGACCGTCTGGCTAACTTTGAGACATTTATAGTACAGGAAGTTAAAAAAGCTCCATTAGTCTCAAGATCCTGTGTTTGGAGAATGAGAAGTTTCGAGAAACTTATGAAATGGCCTGCATTGCCCTAGTATATCCTGGGTTCACACAGTGTAACGGAAGAGAATAAGAATGAGAAATGGAAATAAACTGTAGCTGAAATTTTATTGAACCACTGTTGTAAATCACATGACCATTTCCAGTGCAATAGCCGTACAGAGCCTTATAAAGGTACATTTTAATTAAGTGTTGTTGATAAAAATGCCAGATGCAAATGCTTGAAATTAATAGATTTAAAAGATCACTTTTGGTCTACAAATGTTCGCGGTAAGAACGACCTGAAATCTGAATAAAGCTCAATAATGGGGATTCCTTTATAACAAATTTCCCTAGAATACCCTAACACAGCTCCATAGTAGTGGAAAGTCCGCCCCATTTACATCGAATCGGTTCTTTTGAACAGTTCGTTTCAGTGAACCGGTTCGTTTGATTTATGTACATCATACCTTATTTAGGAAATCAATCGCTCCTTGAGGGCTATGCAATTAATGCTATTCATTAAAACCAACTATTATATACTCGATTCAATGAGTATGTGATTTTTTTATTATTATCTCGAGAATAGCTTTGATTGAGCCGTTTTGTTTAGACCAATTGATAAGATTCAGTTGAAAAGAACAAAAAAGCTCGCGAAAAACACCGTCTACTCCCATCGCGAAAAACACTCCCATTTCCCTTTCCTCTCTACATGTTGTTGATGGTGTATTTGGTTATTTAAACTTTCTCCGTGTCTATTAGGCTACTATTCAGACATGTATGTACGACGGCGACATGTCGTCGTGTTTCTGTGGTGTGCGGTAAGTAAAACCTTTAAACCTTATTCAATTTTATAGCCTACTGAGTTTAATGCTGCATATCTTAAACGCCCTACATCAACAACCACCATCCCTTGAGGAATACAGAAATGTATTCAATCGGTGTTTATTATATTTGTTGATTTCGGTTTTAAAATAATTGAATACAACTTAGAGAAGATAGTATAAACGTACTAAACATTTAGTATAAAAGGTTGAGAATCATTTTCGGTTTCGTTTTGTCGCTAGCTTTCTGAAGCGGTATGGTCGGTGTAACTGCGGTTGACAAGGCATGCCTGAAAAGAATTTCAACAAGAAAACTTAACTTTAATTTCAGAATTGATCTGTTAAGTGCCGTTTTCCCATGTTTCAGATGTTTACTGTTGGGCTGACAGAAGGCAGGAGCCTGCGCACGAGACGCAGCGACTGTGAATACGGGACTTATCCGCACGAGGGAAGAGAGTGCTGCCTCTGTCCCACAGGTAGGATCTAATATAGCCTATACACACATAGCCTACACAGTACAGTATTGTTCAAAATAATAGCAGTACAATGTGACTAACCAGAATAATCAAGGTTTTTCGTATATTTTTGTATTGCTACGTGGCAAACAAGTTACCAGTAGGTTCAGTAGATTCTCAGAAAACAAATGAGACCCAGCATTCATGATATGCACGCTCTTAAGGCTGTGCAATTGGGCAATTAGTTGAATTAGTTGAAAGGGGTGTGTTCAAAAAAATAGCAGTGCGGCATTCAATCACTGATGTCATCAATTTTGTGAAGAAACAGGTGTGAATCAGGTGGCCCCTATTTAAGGATGAAGCCAACACTTGTTGAACATGCATTTGAAAGCTGAGGAAAATGGGTCGTTCAAGACATTGTTCAGAAGAACAGCGTACTTGATTAAAAAGTTGATTAGAGAGGGGAAAACCTATAAAGAGGTGCAAAAAATGATAGGCTGTTCAGCTAAAATGATCTCCAATGCCTTAAAATGGAGAGCAAAACCAGAGAGACGTGGAAGAAAACGGAAGACAACCATCAAAATGGATAGAAGAATAACCAGAATGGCAAAGGCTCAGCCAATGATCACCTCCAGGATGATCAAAGAAAGTCTGGAGTTACCTGTAAGTACTGTGACAGTTAGAAGACGTCTGTGTGAAGCTAATCTATTTTCAAGAATCCCCCGCGAAGTCCCTCTGTTAAAAAAAGGCATGTGCAGAAGAGGTTACAATTTGCCAAAGAACACATCAACTGGCCTAAAGAGAAATGGAGGAACATTTTGTGGACTGATGAGAGTAAAATTGTTCTTTTTGGGTCCAAGGGCCACAGGCAGTTTGTGAGACGACCCCCAAACTCTGAATTCAAGCCACAGTACACAGTGAAGACAGTGAAGCATGGAGGTGCAAGCATCATGATATGGGCATGTTTCTCCTACTATGGTGTTGGGCCTATTTATCGCATACCAGGGATCATGGATCAGTTTGCATATGTTAAAATACTTGAAGAGGTCATGTTGCCCTATGCTGAAGAGGACATGCCCTTGAAATGGTTGTTTCAACAAGACAATGACCCAAAACACACTAGTAAACGGGCAAAGTCTTGGTTCCAAACCAACAAAATTAATGTTATGGAGTGGCCAGCCCAATCTCCAGACCTTAATCCAAATGAGAACTTGTGGGGTGATATCAAAAATGCTGTTTCTGAAGCAAAACCAAGAAATGTGAATGAATTGTGGAATGTTGTTAAAGAATCATGGAGTGGAATAACAGCTGAGAGGTGCCACAAGTTGGTTGACTCCATGCCACACAGATGTCAAGCAGTTTTAAAAAACTGTGGTCTAAATATTAGTTTAGTGATTCACAGGATTGCTAAATCCCAGAAAAAAAAAATGTTTGTACAAAATAGTTTTGAGTTTGTACAGTCAAAGGTAGACACTGCTATTTTTTTGAACACACCCCTTTCAACTAATTGCCCAATTGCACAGCCTTAAGAGCGTGCATATCATGAATGCTGGGTCTTGTTTGTTTTCTGACAATCTACTGAACCTACTGGTAACTTGTTTGCCACGTAGCAATAAAAAATATACTAAAAACCTTGATTATTCTGGTTAGTCACATTGTACTGCTATTATTTTGAACAATACTGTATATATTGTTAGCGAGGTGGACTTCGTTTCTTATTTCACATCAAAAGTCTAGGCATAGGGTTTGAATAGATTTACATTCAGCAGGGCTTTATTTTTCTGGTTGTCGATCCCCGATATTACAACAAATAATTAAATATGGAATAGTTTATTGTTTTGTGATCAGATGAACTTAAAGTTATTTCTGGATCACTTAGATAAGATTGGAACAGAAGGATGTTCTCAAGGATATATAGCTACCAGTGTGTATTTGTTTGTGTTACAGGTAAAAGGGTCTTGAAAGACTGCACAGATACAAATGAAACAGATTGTGAGCTGTGTGAGCATGGCACCTATATGGATCACCTGAACAGTGAGAACGAATGCTGGCCTTGTAAAGTCTGCGATTCCAATGGTAGGTCTTAACATATGAACCTTGTTAGTTTTGTCAACTAAACTGATTTTTCTGCAAATCATTTTTATTTATACTCTCTAATAAACAGGAAATTTAACAAACGGGCTGTAGACAGTCAACTGTTATTTTGAAAATATTAGTCAAAACGTAATGCTAGAGATTGGACTGTTTTCAAAGGCTAGTACTGTGCTTCTTGAAGCCCAAATGGAAGCATGGGCGAAACAAATTGTACAAATTCTTACAAAACTTATTTCTGCTTTCTGTTCTTGCAATAGCAAACATGGAAGAAAAGGACAAATGTTCGCTATATTCCAACACTGTCTGCAAGTGCAAGAATTCTTTTTACTGTGACAATGGTAACCTGTGCAAGATCTGTTATCAATGTGACACGTATGTAGCCAAATAACCTTTTCTTTCTATTCTTTCTATGTGTTTAGAAAGTTAGAATGGAGATTACTATAAAAAACTTGTGCATGCAGATTTCTTATGTTGCTCCAATTCAAACCAAGTAAAATCTAAGCAAAATGCAGACTCGGTGTGGCGGAAACATTAAAATGTTCTTGATATAAGTTTTCTTTAGTCTCTCTCTCTCTCTCTCTCTCTCTCTCTCTCTCTCTCTCTCTCTCTCTCTCTCTCTCTCTCTCTCTCTCTCTCTCTCTCTCTCTCTCTCTCTCTCTCTCTCTCTCTCTCTCTCTCTCTCTCTCTCTCTCTCTCTCACACACACACACACACAAAATAGAAAAATAGCAGCAATGCTTGTGCTTTCATAATACATAGCAATATTAATTAAATAACTGTAACACTGGTGCAGTTGGCCATAGAGTGTTTCTGCTGAGGGGTTTGCTAACAGTTCCTCGAAGATCTGACATTTTAAGCATTTTTATAGTTTATTATTTAGATGTCTCTGTTTATATATTGTTTACCCCACAGGTGTGAGAAATATGGAGTGAAAAAAAGTTGTACAGAGACCAACAACACTGTGTGCCATGATGCCAAAGAGCCTGAAAACCACCAAGGCAAGGGCTGCTTTATCACTGATTTCATTACATGCTAAAATGCCCATGTCCCAAGAGCACTTCTGTGTACACACAGTATAAGCAATAACTGAAAAACAGTCAAGCTTATGCAGTATAAACTCTAAGAACATTACAGATAATGGACTCCTATGATTGCTTATTTCAGGGGCCACTGTAGCTGGTTTGGTATTACTACTCATAGTTGTGGGTGGTGTTATTTTGGTGGTCCTTTGGCTACAGAGAAACAAAAAGTATTGTTTTAAGGGCAGACCTATCGATCCGGTGAGTCAATTCTCTTGTTGTAAACTTTCACTGCACCCTTGTGGTGTTACAGTTGAAGTTTTTTATTTGCATTTTAAAACTTTTGTGACTGATGGATTTGTCTGTTTCTCCCCACGTAGAAACCCCCGACACTGGAAGGTATGTTTACTTCTGAGAACAATTTGATATGTTACCATATAAAGTTTTTAAATATCTAATATTAGCAGTCCCAACACCAGGTCGTTGGTTTAAAATCATGTAAATACATCAAAGTAAGGTTGATGATACCAGAGCCGGCACCAGCGCAGCACTGATGAGGGGGCGGCTGAGGTGACGAAAGGGGGCGATGACATAGCACAAAGTAAAAGTATATATAAAAAGATCCTTTTGTGGCCCATTTACGTATTTGTCAGACCGATATTACTACAACCATTAGAATACAGGGTTCACACAGATAGAGATTTGGTCGTGAGGCAGATCAGTGGAATGAAACATGTATTCTGAGTGAATTAACCTATTAAAAACTTCTTAGCAAATACAGATGGCAGAGTATTGAATAAAACAAAATCGCACAGCCACCAAATTCTAAAATCTGACATCCAGGGAATAAAAATGTTAGCAGTTTTAGGCATCAGTTTTATCACAAATATAGACAAGTGACACCACCAAAACCACCAGAAAAACTTAATTGTGTCTGCTTTACAATGAAACACAAGCTCATTGCGACTGATTCCCTAACATAACACATTCATTGCGACCCATTTAACAGATGAATCATTTTAAGTTAGAACAACTTGAACAGCAACAAACAACAACAATACAGCAAAATAATAAACAAACTACGATCATTTAGCTCTCTATTAAACATATCCAACATAAACAAAAAAATGTGACTTTGTGAAACGGACTGTCCTAAATTGTAGCTATTAGTTATTAATGCTAGAAAGCTTATGTATTTGGCAACTATATATTTTTTAAATAAACCATTATTTTTGACATTTCACACTCATCTTGGGTGAGGGGGCGACGTTGCCATCAACAGGCAACCAGGTGATACACAGGGCCCACAACTGATCTAAAGTATCCAGATAGAAATTTGTTAACCATTCTCAATAGAAAAGTGCCAAAGCAAAATTGCTCAAAAAATGTCGCCCCATGTATCATCGGAATAAGTCATCTTTAAACCAAGAGAAGAATAGAGTGAACTATAGTTACCTATACAATGTGTACCATACGAATAAAACACGTCATCAGCAGTGTATTAAAATAAGCAGTTATTAAAATAAATCCATGCCTGTTTTGTACCCTGTTGATGGAAAGTGTCTGGAATATAAAGACATTAGATCACAGTAATAGCAGGACAAGAAGCTAATATCAGTGCTCTTCTTTTTCTGTGTAGATTTAGACCTGGACCCTCACCTACTAGATATTGTTGACGTTCTGGACTGGAAAACGGTGAAACATATTGCCAGGCACAGTGGCATGAGGAAAGCTGAAATGGAGGAGCATGAGCTTAACAACAAAAATGATGTGAAAGAACAGAAATACGCACTTCTGCATGCTTGGTACGAGAGACAAGGTTTATGTGGAGCCTACCCAGCTCTCATCAATACGCTGTATGAAATGAAGCAACGAAAAACAGCAGATGAGATCCGGAAAATTGTTGAGAAGGGACAGAACTGAATGAGGTGCCAAGTAAATATGCACAGTGTTTAAATATAGGATTTTTCCCTTGACATTAGATATGGAGGAATATGGATAACAGCCATATTGTGATTTTACTTTTCATCTTGTTTAAATAATGAGGCCGCTGGAGTGATTTGGAAATTAGCGACACCTGCTTTACTCACCGGTCTCGCGTCCCACGGAGGAGATCTGAAGGATACAACAGAGGAGCGACGATGGTGAAGGACTAGAGAGGATCAGGCCTGGGCTTTATTTTGTGTTTTGTTTTCATATATGCACGGCAGTCGTCCACGAGGGGCTGTCACGCTGTTTTGTGTTTATTTTATTCTTAAAGTCTCATTTAAATGTCCGTCGGTTCCCGCCTCCTTCTTCCCGTGATGGTGGAGTTGGTTTACTGTTGTTTACATACATTAAGAGGACATACTTATGTTTTTTTTTTTTTTACTGCACATCATGGTGAAGTCCAGCAAAGAGTCTATCCATGCAGTTGCAGAATAATCTCTGGAAAAGTATGACTGGAATTCCACAAAAAAAGATGGAAACACATGAAACCAGCATGAAAAATTGCAGATTCGAGAAAGCAATATGATAAAGGTCTTCTATTGCACAGTGCAACATTCATTTTATTCCTTTTAAGTACAATGTTTTTATCAAAATCCAATTGATCCATGATTTTCCTAGTAGAATTTAATAACATAAGATTATCAGAATCTTGTTTGAGTTTAAGGGCGATTTCTGCAGCCTTTAGTTTAATTTGGTCTCACATTAATCTGGCAGACACAGAAGTGACATTTAAATCCTGGTAAAGGTGAGACGTGATTAAGAATGAACCTAGTGACTTGACATGTGCAAATGGTGGTGAGGAAACATCCGGCCCCTGGAGCGCCCACTGAACGTAGGGATTTTTCATTCATCTCTAGACATATGCTGGACAAGATGCTTCCTCTCTTCACCCTCTCCCTCACTCTCTCACTTCTATTAGACTCTTGTTTCCTCATCAGTCAAGGTTTAGCTGGTTTTGCTCTCTCCAGCTCTGTTTGGGACATACTTGCTGTTTTTCTCTCATTTCTTCTGTTCCTTCTTGCTTTCATTTATAAGGAGCAATCTAAATCAGTCTGTAAAAAAATGGTTATTGTGAACTTGCTTCAATTGACACTGTGGTGCACTGGAATAAATGCTCACTTATGTCTCGGAGATAAATGGGACAGTTCAGCCAGAAAATGAACATTCTTGTCATCATTTACTCACCCTCATGAATGTGAGAACACAATTCTAGTTAGTGAGTAAGAGCACTAATGAAATGAAAACTGCATAGACTAGCCTTAAAAAGTGTTTATTTTCTCAATTTGTTTTATTTTTACGAAATGTTCATATGTTCACATGTTCATTTAATGTACATGTACTCAATACTTGGTAGGGGCTCCTTTTCCTTTAATTACTCCCTCAATTCGGCGTGACATGGAGGTGATCAGTTTGTGGCACTGCTGAGGTGGTATGAAAGCAGAGGTTTCTTTGACAGTGGCCTTCAGCTCATCTGCATTTTTTGGTTCTCGTTTCATCTGCATGTTTTGGTTCTCGTTTTCCTCTTGACAATAGCCCATAGATTCTCTCAAGCACACCAACTCCATGGTCATTTAACCAACTTTTGGCAGTGTGGGCGGGTGCCAAATCCTGCTGGAAAATGAAATCAATCTACAAAAAGCTGGTCAGCAGAAGGAAGCATGGAGTTCTCCAAAATTTCTTGATAATCAGGTGCAGTGACTTTATTTATTTTTTTAAAAACACAATGGCCCAACACCAGCAGATGACATTGACCCTAAATCATGACAGACTGTGGAAACTTAACACTGGAACACATTTCCCAGTCTACAGAATCTAGAGCAGACAAGGAACAAAAACAACCACCTCCAAAGTGTGGTACACATTGGCACACATGCGTGCGCTAGAACAGATCAACAGGGCAGAAACCACAGCCAGCCCACATGAGCTGGAAAACTGGAAGTAGAGTGGACCTCTTGCTTGCTTTCAAGTCAGCGGTCTAAACTCCTTTTAACTGCAGTCCTGGATCCATTATTTGTTTTGCCTCTTACCCCATGTTGTGTTCATACTATACAATGACTTTTAGGTGGGTCGACTGTTTAATTTCAATAAGACGTTTTCAGGACCCAATCTGTTGCGGTTTGGCTTGATCAAACCCAATTTTCCTTTGGTCAAAAACTCCCCTTAGTAGCCTACAGTTAGCTGTCAACTTCAAAATCATATATCTACACTAAAATAGTTTGAGACCTATAAACCTTTAATTAAGTTCTAGATAATAATAGTTTGTGCGACAATGACCCGAAGTACTTTACTCATAAGCAAAAGTAATTTATGGTAAAAAAAAATATATGCCCGGAATGTGTTAACTAATTTTTTGTGATTACTGAAGTACTGAAAATTCAAGACCCAAGTGAAACACTGATATCAATATGTAATATGATTTTTTCTTTAGTGTTAAAGCTAAAGCTTTATTACCCTAAGGAGCAAGGTGAGCCACTCATTTGCTTCTGAAAAGCATTTATCTATGTTTTTAGTGGGTTGTAACAGTGGTTTGATTGTTTTAGACATTTAGTAGCCTATCACAAACCTGTGCAATTCTTGTCCTCATTATTAAATGTAAACTTTTCAAAAGGGTGACGATAATTGAATAGAATTTAAGTGACAAATTTTCAGTGGGTACACTTTTAAGTTATAAGAACACAGTTTAATAGTAAACAATTAATAAACATTTGTTTTTCACCTTTATTATTCTTTGAAATGTCATTTCTTGAGTCTATGCATAACAGCATCCAGTTAAACCCAGTGAATCACCCAGACATCAAATCTCTCATATTTTCTAAAATAAAGCCACAAAGATCATCACCGAGTGTCTTCAATGACATCTGAGAGGTGAAAAACAAAGACAGGAATATTAACGTTTGTACAATAGCATATAACAGCACAAAGTATCCATTAAAGTAGCATTAAACAAGCAACTCAAAGGATCATTGGTTAAAAATGTCAGTAAGAATCAAAAGAAAATGTCCATACAGAAACAGAACGTGTTCAAAAGCCCCTTTACACTCTTCATAACAGTGTTAGTGACAAAAGTCAAACAGAACATGAGAAGCTAGTTTCTAAGAGCTACATGGCTCTCTCAACCAAGCTGCTTTTAGCCAACAACATTCAGAGCAACTGCCTTTACTGCATAGCAAGAGGAGAGAAAGGTCGCCTTTCAGAGGAAGAGAACATATACTTATATATGATCTCTAAGGAGTTGTATTTTAGACTTTAAGGTCTGTGTGTTGTTTCTGTACTAAATACAATTGCTGTAACTGGGAGCCAGTTTTGCTGCTTACTGGTATGACAACAAAAGTAACTTTTCAAACCATACCAATGTCTGCAAAACATGAAGCTGTACTAAGTCTAATGTGCAATGGATAACAGCTCTGAGTATAGCATAGAAATGTGCAGTGCAATTACACAGGCTTGAACACTTGAAACATGCTCATACTTGCATCTTACTAAGATTATGTGGCAAGAACAAATTGTCAATACCATAAATGTACAATCTTCATGAATGTTAATCATCCATAAAGCTTACGGTTTTCAGATTTATACACTGTTTGGTTGAAAAGAGCAGCCTAATCTAGAATGAGGGGTTTTCATACATTAAAAAAAAAAAAGTCCATAATAACAGAATTAAAATCAAATCACACAATGACTGTCAAATGTTGTACCCAAAATATGCTGTTAAATAATTAAATGCAAATATACAAGGCCAACCAAAGCCTTATTTATATATTATAATGGTATATGACATTTTAACTGCACTGTTTTTTATTTTATAAAAAAAAAAAAAAAAAGAAATTACAAAGAAAATATAATAAAAAATAAAAAATTCTGGAAGAAGAAAATAATATTCCGGTTAACGTGAGGCCCCCAAAATCAAATTCAGATTTTTCTGTGACATTACCTTGGAAACCCCCCCCCCCCCAAAAAAAAAAAAAATTATAAAAGTAAAAAAAAAAAAAAAAGAAGAAATAAAATAAAAGCACAACCTAAAAACAGCCACAAATGTTAACGGAGGAGAACGATCACACAGAAGGCAAGAAAGACAGCAAGGAGAAATGAACGATAGAGTTAAATAGTAAGAGAGTGGTGTTTTTATTTTTAAATGACATATGATATTGAACTTCATCTTAGAAATACTCTTATACTAGGCAACTTTTAAGAGAAGTAATGTGGTTCATGGCCTGGTGAAGCAGGAATGCTTGCACTGACAGGCTGTCTGGTTTGACTCCTCCCGTCTCACTTTGGCACTACAGTGGAAACACAGTTGCTTACAGAGGAATGGGGGGTTGTGGGTAACTGCTGTCGTACTGACTTTATGTTTTGTCACCACACGGCTACTTCAAGTACTCTTCGTACCATTATAGATAAGAAAGTAACCAAAGAGGAGGTATATGCATACAGTATATAACTGTGTGCATTCAGATAAAGATGACTGAAGTAGCTTTGGTTTAGATGGGAAAAAGAATGGGAAAAGGCAAGATGAAAAAGAGGCAAAGCTGGACAAAGACAACAAAAATGTGGGACGTTAGGAGAGCTTTCTATCTGAAGTGCCTGTCAAACTGGCCACTTGGTCCCACAGAATTCCCTCTCAAAAATAAAAGTGAGACACCCTGAGCTTCCTGTGTATCATTTTATAAAGTAAAGGCTTCATGTGAATCAGTGTAAATATATATTTTTAAAACGTTCAACTATTCCAATATAATTCCAACATCGAACCGTTTAAAATTACTTTCAGGCATATAAACGCATGGAAAACTGTTAATTGTAGTGAAGAGGAAGAGTGAAAAGAGATGCAACCAGAGAAAGGTTGCTCTATGCTGTGTAAAGACCAATGCCTTTACTACAAGAAGTCTGCACACATTTAACACAGACCTGAGACTTGAAAATCAACTCGAACAGTGTGTCAAACATCATTTGGGGTCTGAACAGCAGTTTAACACCAAAAAAAAAAAACCCTCTGAAAGGCCCATTATTTAACCAGGCCTAGAAACAGCAGTTAACGCTGAATACTCTCACCATAGCAAAACCTTAACACAGCAGGTTTTGGCCACCATATAAACTCTCCCTGTTCACTACACAATGAGATTTACAAACAGTATAAATGGAAAAAAGTTGGAAGTCTGAGGGAGACTAAGTTAGTCATAAAAATATTATTTAGAATCTTATTTTAAGGGTTATTTACAGGTTAATTACTATAGTGGCTTCTATTAAATTTCCCAGTGTTCCCAGTATTCCAGTTTTCCTGTTGGAGCTTCTGGATGATAGGAGATGATGATTTCCTTTATGTGTCATCAGCCGACTTCAGCAGGTCTAGAAAAGCACCGACGGCTCCAAAGTATCCCTGAAACATACATACACACATATAAGTGTGCATATAAATATACATATTTTCATTAAACTACTGCTCTATAAAATAATCATTCTGAGAATCTTCACTGTTAGACACTGTTTCAAAAGTCTCAGTATTTAGTGAGGACACATGAACAGCTCAATAGTGGCAGTGATTACTTTTACACTGTTATGAAATATTCCGGTTTCAATTAAATGCAGTTATGTTTGAACTTTCTATTTAGAAAAAAATTCCTGAACTTTCCAGAAAACAATATATATTAAGGAGCATAACTATTTTCAAAATTAATAATGATTTCTTGACACCTAAATTGGCATATTAGAATGATGCTGAAGACTGGAGTAATGGCTGCTGAAAATGCAGCTTTGCCATCACATAAATAAATTACATTTTAAAATACATTAAAATAGAAAACAGTTATTTTAAATCATCATAGTAGGTCATAAAATTATTTTTTACTGTATTTTTTTTATCAAATAAATGCAGCCTGGGTGTGCATAATAGACTAAACATAGTCATAAAAAAAAAAGATCAAATCTTTTGAAAGATAGTGTATTTCAAAATATTTGACCAAATCAATGATTAAAACACTGAGAGAATTACCTCATGTTCCAGGAAAAGGGCCCTCAGCTGGCCCTTGGACCAGAAGTCCATAGCATAGGCAAGAAGCTTTGTCGACACAGTGTTTATACGCAGAAAGTTACCCACAAACACAACCCGCTCAATCTTCTACAGGACGAAACAGAAACATCACTCAGTATGACCAGGACCAGACAGAATGTGTGGATGTTTTTCACATTTTCCGCACTCATTTTGCAAGAAAATCTCCTGAATTTTTGAATATTTAAATAGATTTAGACACTATTTAATCATTTAAACTGAGTGCTGAGTACTGCATCCTTTCTGCAGGCCTATATTCCATGTGGGCCTGTTTTAAGTCTAAGGCCTGGTTTCACAGACTATTAAGCAATAGTTCAATTAGGACATTTAAGTGGTTTTTATAAACATGTCTTAGAAAATAAAACATTACTGGTGTGCATCTTGAGACAAATCAAGGACACTTAGATATTTAAAGATATGTCAGTTCAAGTTTCTTCAATTAAAACAGCATTTTAGTCTGGGACTAGTCACTAGGCTCAAGCCTAGTGCTTTGGCAGGTTGATTCCTGCAGTACTTCTCCAGCACAAACAGGGGGAGTCCTGGCACAAGCAATTCCTTTAAAAAGGGTTTTTATAGAAGGTGCTCAAATAGCTGTTTCTAGTAAAATTCAAATCATTTGCCATCATCATCTTTTCATAGATACTACCTAATGTGCTTAAAAAAAAAAAAAAAATGGGTAAACCGGGGTACTGTTGGTTTCTGCTCTGATGGTGTTCTGTACGCCCTGAAAGCCCTGTACAATGCTGCTTGATCACCAGGCTACAAGGCAACACTGTAGAGAAGCCCAGAGTGGCCAGACAGATGCTCACAGCTGCTGCTGACAGCACACAGACGCACACACACAAAAACATAACACACCTCATTAACCGCACACATGCGTGCAATGGAGCCAATGTTGTTGGTGATAGTGACGAGTGTAGCTCGGGCCAAGTCCTCTTTAGAAATACTGTCCCTCTTCTCTTTGCTCATCATGTGGCCAAAGCTACAATAAAAACACAAGCACATATTTATGTATCGATCTATCAGACACTCACAGAAAGAGACCAGTTTATCTACTAGTTTCATAATAACATAGGGCTGAATATTGATATTGCAGTTTCTATAGACTATGCATCTAAATCAATGTAGATTGTGTAGTTATGATAAATACAATAAAACAAAAATAACCAGTAAAATAAAAATAGACTATATATAAATAATACATACATGCAATGATTTATAAGATTCTAAATGTCTTTACTGCCATCTTTAAATTAACTACATGCATCTGTGCTGAATAAAAGCAGGGCTTCGTAAAAAAATAAAAAAATAAATGAAGGAGCCACTGGCTCCTATAAGAAACTAAATTAGAGGGACAAATTATTTTTTTAAGTGCCACAGTATTTTATAAATATATATATATATATATATATATATATATATATATATATATATATATATATATATATATATATATATATATATATTTTTTTTTAACACTAACATGTCAGTGATACGGTCGTGTTTATGCCTCATCTTTTCTTGTCTTTATCAGCATTTTAAACTATCTTGTAGATGTCCTGGGAACTATGGTTCACTTAAAGTGGGAACTAAACGTCTTTTCCAACTTGAGAACTATGTACAGTCACAAATAATTAATTGCACAGAATCTGTGCCAATATCATAGACCACAATTATATCAGTATCACTTGGCCATTGAGTTTAGTTTGGGCTCCTCCTCAATGCATCCTATAAATGTTGTCATATGTCTTGCACAAATCCAGTCTGTTTTTCTTCATTAGTAACATTTATATTATATTATACAGGTGGTGTTGAATTTTATCTATAGCTCCTTGCATTCTTTCTAATCATGCAGACAATATGTTAAGTAAAAATATGAATCTGCAATATAGTAGATATATTTAGCAAAATACTTTATAGTTATTTTTTCTAGCTGACTAATGAGCTAATGGACACCGAATGGTTATCCTGAGGTAAATGTATTTTTATGTGGCATTGTTTACAAGCTTTACACATTTTCAGCAGTTTGAAACACTGAAAGAGCGATTACATGAGCCATTTCAGTAATTGTATTGTATCTTAAACCTTTTGATGTCCATTCATGTTTATTTTGTACTATATTAGTAATAGGAAAGATATGATGGGTTCATCAGCAAAAATGTCACTTGCAAATTAATATTTTTGGTCCCAAATGCAACCGTTTTAGGCGGAGTCTGGAGCCTTGAAAAGTATATAGAATTTTTTTTTTAAAAATTGATAGCAAACTGCATGTATGCCACATAAAACAGAGAAGACTACACACAATCTCAATAAATACAGCTCCGTAGCAAATTTCATTTGTGGATCTTTGTGACCTGATACCATGGACACAGTGTCTTTTGTACCTTGAAGCCACGGCGGACCCTTGCAGGCCGAAGCGCTGGTAGTCTCCTCCATAGATGTCCTTCACCAGTTTGTCCACATTGGTGCTGTCCCCTTTGCTGGCCATTTCAAGGGCCTCTTCAAATGTCTCACAACCAGTCAACAGGCAGCAAAGCCCCAAAAACGTCCCTCCACCAAGACTAAAGAGAGAAAAAACATGACCTAGTGACCACTATTTAAACTATGTCAAAAAACAGGTCAAAAGCAGACTAGCTTACAAAAGGAGACTAACAACAAGTTTTGTGGTCACTGAAACACAAAACAAGATCTATGTCACACATAATATAACAAATACTCTACCGAGAGTTTGGAATAATTCAGATTTTATGTTTTTGGAAGAAGTCTCTTATTCTCATTAATGCTGCGTTTATGTGATCAAAAATACAGTGAAAATAGTAATTGATTACAATTTAAAATGTAATTTATTCCTATCATGGCAAAGTTGAATTTTCAGCAGCCATTATTCCAGTCTTGATCCTCCAGAAATCATTACAAATTATTTTAAAACGAATAAACACTGATTTAACATTAATCGAACAAACACAGCTTTGGTGAACAACATAAAATACTTATTTTAAAAACACAATAGTGTAGATGAATGTGGTACACATACATAAATGACTAAACTAAACAGGATCAAACTGACAGGGAAACACACACAGAGGTTTATAAAATGTGGTAGTTCCTAAACCTCCTGCAAGTGCGACAGATTTGCACATCTGCTTTGACTACTCCTGACAAATCTCCTCCCTTCTGGCAATCATGGCTGAAAGGCTGTTCCATTCTGGTACAACCACATTTAAAATGCTCATCCATCGACTTACAGTCAGTAAACTTAACCTACTCTGTTGTCAATCACAGATTTCAGTCTCATGTTTCACAGGAAAACATTGACACAGAAGGAGGTGATATTGTGTTCTTGTGCTTCTAACAGGCTTTTGATTCTGTGTCCATGAAAGATGAGGAAACTATCAAGTTCATGCAGTTAGCAAATGGTAAACTCATATTTCATGCTGGAGAGATAACTTTTAAGATAAAAGCTCTAGGGCATTGATGGATCTCGATTAAAGTTACTCATAGAAAATACAGAAGCAGCAAATAGTTTTTTCAGCCATTATAGTCATTAAAACATTTTGGAAACAAATGGACAAAACCACAAATTTTATCACATAGTAATTAAAAGTGCAGTGCTCTTGAAACGGCATTAGAATCTGTCAAACCAATGTAAATTCTAATTAACAAGTTTAGATGGGCCTGGACTACGTCTGGCCATGTTACTGACGACTCTTATTTGTAGGTGTCTTCTAGATGGTGCATGTTGCTCAGCCGTACTGACCTGGTGCCTGTCACTCGTTTGTAGTTGTCCTTGGTGTACACTGCTAGAATGCTGACGCCTGAGCCAATGTTGACCAGTAACATGGGAAAAAGGTTGTCAAGACAGCAGGGTTCCTTGATGCAGTTCTGTGTGTCGGAGGGGTTCTCAAAGTAATAACACTCGGGATGATCGTTAAAACCGACCGAGTCTATGTACAGCAGCCCCTGGATCAGACAGTCCAGCTCATCCAACTTCAGCAGCTCTAGGTCTGCCATCTACGATACAAAAACAGGATTCATGACTATTCAAATTTCATCCCTTCAACATATTTCCTGATGACACATGTTTAATTAAAGAAAAAGATTTTACATTTAACAGTTAGGCCTTTATCAAAGAGAGACCTTTATGTTTTTATAGGTCAGTTTAGGTGAGTTTTAAATTAAACATCCTTAAAACAAGATATATAATACAATACTAAAGTTCAAAAGTTTGTGTCAGAATGATTCAGCAAGGATGCAGTAAATTAGTCAAAAGTTGCATTAAAGACATTTATACTGTTGCAAAACATTTACATTTCAAATAAATACTGTTCTTTTGAACTTTAGAAAATAAATGTATCACAGCTTCCACAAAAATATTAATGTTTAAAGAACAAAATCATGACATCAGAATGATTTCTGAAGGGTCATGTGACACTGAAGAGCAGAGTAATGGCTGCTGAAAGCTTTGCCATCACATTTTATAATTTAATTTTAAAGTATATTACAAATAATTTCTAAAATATATATTTTTAAAGTAAATATATTTTATTTTTTTATTGTATTCTTTGTGAAATCTCATTGGTCTCCATAATACATACATATTACATAGCTGTATGTTTAACATTTGATTTAACCATCAAACCAGATTGAAAACCATGCTGTGGTCCATCTTCTTACCGTTCTGAAGTCGTTCTCAAACTTGTATGCCCCGCCACCGGTGGCACACAGTGTGGTGTGCAGACTGGAGAAGTGCTTATCTCTGCCCATCTGGATGAATCTGTGCATAGCAGCGGTGGGGAAGCGGATGAAGTGAAGGTTCCCTGTGCGACCGCAGATTGTCAGGTTGTGCAGCTCCAGGTGTACATCACGGACGCCGGTTTTACCATAGGCCGTGTTGGAGGTGAGGTACCTGCGTATGCTCTTCAGATTCTCCACCTCTTCCAGCTCCTCTTCTTCAGTGATGTCTTTTGGCTCGAAGTAAACAAGCTTTACTAAAGTACCACCGATATCCATTCCAAACCATGGAAAAGCTAGAAAGAGATACAGAGATTGATTACAATGATTGTATAAGTTGTGTTCCCAAGACAATAGACACTAATAAACTGAACTGACAACTAAAAACTACAGAAAAACCCTCAACTACGCAATACAAGGAAAAGGTGAGT
Source organism: Carassius auratus (assembly GCF_003368295.1). Taxonomy (NCBI): domain Eukaryota; kingdom Metazoa; phylum Chordata; class Actinopteri; order Cypriniformes; family Cyprinidae; genus Carassius; species Carassius auratus. Next base: position 19,048 of record NW_020526272.1, on the reverse strand, counting down.
TAAAACATTGACCATATGTTTGTTGTGTACACTACAGTTCAAAAGATTGTTCTCTTTTTAAATAAATTAATATTTTTATTCAGCAAGGATGCATCAGATTGATCAAAAGTGACAGTCAAGACTTTTATATTCTTTTATGTTGTTGTATAAAATATTTCTATTTTTAAAAAATGCTGTTCTTTCGTACTTTCTATTCACCAAAGAATCCTGAAAAAAGCACCATGGAATCCACAACACTGATATTTAAAAGAAATGTTTCTTAAGCACCAAATCAGCATATTAGAATAATTTCTGAAATATCATGTGACACTCAAGAATTGAATAATGGCTGCCGAAAATTCAGCTTTGCCATCAAAGGGAGGAACTACATTTCAAAATACATTAAAATGGAAAACACTTATTTGGAATTGCAGTAATATTTTACAATCAATGTTTTTCTTTGTATTTTTGATCAAATAAATTCAGCCTTGGTGAGCATAAGAAACTACTTTCAAAGCAGCTAAATAAATAAAAAACGAATAATATATAAATAAATAAATCTTACCAACCCCTAAATTTTACAAGCAAGCCAGCAAATTCACACATTGCATGCAGGCCAGACAGAGAGGCAGTCACCGCAGCAGCTGATGAAGAGTTGGACAGTTACTATGGCAATAGCCATGGGGCTGCAAATTGCTGTTGTGAAAATCACACACTCAGACAGCAGAACCAGTACGAGTTATTAAACAGATGTAAAGGCCTATTTTTATAATTAATTACATATCAGTACACCGAAATTTGAAATCCAAATTTGACCTAAATTACAGCTCAGTGTCTAACAAGCGTATCAAATAATAGGTACATCATTACTGATATGAGTCTTACATCTGACATTCACTGGTCTGACACCAGAGAACCAATCTGGAAGAATTAGGGCAGGTCAGGGACACAGATTTGAACTTGAATAGCATGGCACACGCAGATCAATTTGTGACCGATCACTCCCAGGTATTAAAACATTGTCAGCTGGTGCTGCATGGGTGACCTGTCTGTAACCAGAACCCTCTCTGCTACAACATCATCTCAAATGACCCTCACACTTCTTTCCCCCACTAATATAGATCTTGGCGTATGCTGGGAGGGTTATTTTGGACATCACTACTATTTCAGAGAATGCAATCAAGTGGACGAGAGGCCATCTCAACGAATATGCACGTGCTCTGCTTCCATAGTTTTAAAAATAACAGGGGAAATGCATATTATTTGAAGTGAAAGATGCAGAAGAATATTCTAGCCAGGAAAGAAAGAATGTTACTTCTTCATTCACTGACCTGAATGGCCTGAGCCAGAAACAGTAAGTGAACAGGGGGTGTGACAGTGGTGTGACATAATGACATCAAACAGCCCATGTGGGTGAAAGGTCTGTTTACTTCCCCCAGTCAGCCAGGATTGGAGAGAGAGAGAGAGGGAGAGAGAAAAAGGTAGGCAAGTGTGTCCATGTGAGGGGCTGGGAAAGGAGAAGAAGTGGTGAGAGAGAATGTGACCGAGAGAAGGAGAGGGGCTGACGGAGAGAAAGTGGCAGGCAAGTGAGTGTCCATGTGAAAGAGTGAGAATGAGCCCATTACTTACCCATTAGACAAAGGTCGGGGACCGCCTTGGGCCCCAAAAAGCCAAAGGCCCCACAAAATGCTTTTCATATACGAGATGTGCATTAAGCATGGACACGTGAACTGTTATTGTTTAATGGTGTTTATTAACATAGTCCCTTAAAGGCAAGTCATTTCACTCAGCTGCCATCTTTGAAATGCCTCTCAGGCGTACAAGTGCAGTTCCTATCTCTTTGAATGGGGAAACAAAATTCTCCAAAACTGTTTGCCAAGCTTACCAATAAAATCTAACAACAACGGTCTCACAAATGTTGTTTCTTATGCTCCAATAGCATAAAAATCTTATTTAACAGGCTAGATCAGCCGGTGCACATGCACAGCCCTAAGCTGACGTCTCAGAACGCTGACTGTTTCTATAGCGACCAGGACTTCTAAGTTGCAGCTGCAATGATGCGATGACTTTACTGATTAGTGATTGGCTCTTTTACTCAGAAGCCGGGGCTTCCTTTGATAAAGCAGCCATACTGAGTGTTGCATTTTCCCCAACAACTGTCTGCGCTGAACGTGTTTCCTTTTTATCCTGCATGTAGTAAATAAAAATATCATGCATCTGAACCTGTAATTAAATATTGAGCAACAGTGTGTATTATGTTTATTTTTTGAAATGCCGCTTACTCATTTATGAGAAGGACCCAAGTAAAGGACTATTTTTTTGTTTGATATAATCCTTAGGTGTGTAAGTGTATTATTTATTTTTTATTAATCAGTTTAAATTTGTAGTTAAAATAACTAACAATAAATGTATTTTAAAGTTTACAATTAGACAGTCTTTGGACAGTGTAGGCAACTGGCCTGAGCCCAGGCACATAGGCTCACCAGTGGACTTTCCTCATTAATACAGGTTATTTTTTATTTCTCAATCTCACAATTCAAGTTTTTATATGAATCTCTGAAGGGAACCTACTGTCTGCAGGAAAATATCAATGGCATTTTCATTTTATCTGATAAAGAAGCATTAATGAGCGGAGCTGTTACCACAAATACCCCTATAGACCATTTCAAGCACACATATGTATATGCACTTATGTGTATTATTTTTAATGGTAATATTTCACAATATTACTGTTTTTGTCTGCATTTTTTAATCAAATAAATGAAGACTTGATGATCATAAGAGACTTCTTTAAAAAACATTATAAACAGTAATGTGTACAAACTTTTGACAAGTACTCTATGTAAACAATAACATCCTATAACTTTCAACTGCTTTTATTTCCAACAAATGTATTCATACTTTTATGAATATAAAATGCTTAAAAAAGTGAGACATCAACATAAACACGTTTCACATATGTCTGACAAACACAAAAGGAGTAATGATTCCATGGACAAAGGGGGATCAATGTCAAAAGCAGCAGTCAGTATCTGGCCTGGCCATCAGCAGCTTTAAGTACTACACTGCATTTCAACCTCAAGTTCTCAAACACATCTGGGAACTGGAACAGAAGAAACGTGTCCATCACTCGCATAGAGAAATTCAACATTATTGTCAGAGTTACAGTCACTTACAAGGTACTGCAAAAGTGGACAAAATAAAATTAACTTTAAAACTTTTTTTTAAATATAAAAATCTAATCTAATGTAATAATAGGGTCTTTTATGCATAAATATCTAATGCCTATCCACTTTGTGTGTTTGTGGTGTGTGAATCTGAACAAAACCACTGAAACCAACATACGAGAACAAAACCCTGTGGCAGACAGTCCATAACTTTGCAGTAACAGCATTCAGTATTGAAAAAACTATAGATGTAATAATACTGAAAAAAAAAATAACTGACTTGTTTTTCCATTATTTCACTATTCTTATATATCTCCTTGTATTATCTGGACAATTTTTTTAACTTTGCATTGCCAGCACGTCTTGTGTTATTGCTTCCTTATAACAAATAGCTGGTTGTATTAATCAATTTGTCGCTTTGGATAATGGCAACTTCTAAATGAATAAAAGGAAAACATCAGCTCATAGTCTTTACCAACTGACAAAGAAAATATCCAAATAAAATCCATGGTTAATACATTAGTCTAAAATATTGCTTATCTGGTAAGAATACATTTCAACACTATTTAGTATATTTAAAAGAACAATAAAACAAAACAAACTATTTAAACTATGAAGTTATTACTACAACACACACAAAACGATGCTAAAGCTGAGGAATGCTGACAGGTTGGCCTGGCATGCAGTCTGACACCACTAAAGACTCGCTGAACTGTATGAATGCTGTATTAAGCATCCAGTTTTCTGCTGCCGTTATCTTTGGCAACACAAACTAAACCTGACATGAAGTCACTTTATTTTATTACATACTTTCAATTACCAAAGGGAATAAATACATTTACAGTTTCACCAAAGTATGCAGTAACGAAATAATAATAATAAAAAAAAAACTATCAGCAATTCCAAGGAAGTAGTTTTTTTTTTTTTTTTTTTACATCACACATGGATGAGGGTAATGTCTTACCTGGCTTCCTTGAACACCTCCTCAACTTCATGATGGCAGTCCTAATATATTCAGGTGCAAACAAAAACGCCCAAACAGCAGGAGAGCCCACAGGCAAAACGCAATTAGTGGTTCAGTTTGGTTTGTGATGGCATTATGACTACACTTTCAAAGTTTAATTATTAGCGTCGCTTTTAAAAAGCGAATAAAAACGGAGAAATTCTGCAGAGTGGAGGCTGGGGGCGTTTCTGTCAATCCCTTTAAAGAGGCCACGCGAAGACAAAAGTCAAGAGCTGATTGGTCGATAGGCGTCGAGCCTTTCAATCAGGAGTGATGTCAGCACACCTCCTGACTTAACAACGACCAATCAGAGAGCGAGAAGAACAATCTCTTCGCAAGACAGGTCAGTGACATCATTGAGATGACAGTTTGTGAACTGAGAAGCATTTCTTTAAATGCTAGACCCGAATAGTTTTCATGTCATGTTACTGAACGTTCAAGAAGCATTACACATTTGAATGTCATGCTTTGCTAAAAAAAAAAAAAAAAAAAAAAAAAAAAACGAAATCACCGTTTTAAAACAATCTGACAGGGTTTCCTGAAATACTATTCACTGACACTGAGTCGGTTCTTTTTAGTGAATCAAAAACATACTGTGCGTCCAGTGTAATTCGATTGCCGGGAAAAATGACTCGGAGAATCGGTTCTTTTAAGTGAAACAAACAACAAAACACTTATAAGTCATTAGTTAACGTACTGATTAATCTGATTTAGTGGACAGCAGATTATTATAACCCAACTAACGTTACTGTGCAATACTTAATTTTTTTATTTTTTACAACATTTATAAAACTACATGTTCTCTGGAAATCTGTAACTTTCGTTACGTTTATTATCTCAAAATTCTGGCAACATGCTTTTTGAGAGCAGTAAGTTAAATAAAATGTTCATTTCTTTCTACTCAAAAGTACTAAATTAAAGAATCGATCAACCCCCTAAAATTCTGAATCCGACTTTTGACTCTTGTTCAGAGATCAGTAATATCGATTGACGTTAACGTTACCTGAGGTAAAATTGTGAGGTCAGAAGTCGATATGATATCTGTAAATACCTCATAAGAAATTAATCCACACATACATTCACTGACAGTTTTTGTTTAAAAAATGAGGGCAACAAATATAGTGTCATTACACTGGCAAAATTGTATTTTAATCCAAACAAATCACCCAGTGTAAACCATTACTATCGCATTAATGTGTTAAACATTAACACGGTCGCGTCCAGTGTATCTCAGGGCATTACTGCTTATCAGAAACCGTTGAAATCTAATTTACGAATATTATCTGAACTCTGAAGGTGTCTGTGATTATAAACTTACGCGGTCTGTTTTTCTTCGCTGATTCCATTCGCCTCCGTAACCGACACCTTTTCGCCGGAGAGCCGTTGGTTTGAGGGTCGTGGTGAAGATGGTGGTGATTATCCTCCGTCGGACTGAACGGGCTGCAGCTCCCGTTGCTCAGCTGTCGCCGGAGTGGCTTGTGCATGCCGTTTGTGCAGCAAGGAGCCGTTCCTTTCTGATCCATCATTGAATCGGCCTTGTCCATATTTCAGTGTATAGCTTAAGGTTGGTGGCGAGCCTCTAAACAGAGACGCGTTGGATGTGTCGCGCTCTCGAGATAACAAACGGCTCGTGGCTAATGACCTACACCAAACGCACGGATTTAATCTAAAAACAGATGATAAAATCGCCTGTTTAAAAGTGTCGAATGCTAAACGACGAGAGTAAAACACCAACACACGATGTGTTCGAGGTCATCGTCGGTCATATTTGTACTCATGTATTCCTGGCGCTGCGGCAGACACCCCGTCAAACACCCGGCTCATGACGTCACCCGAAATGGCTCCACGAACCAGTTAAACAGCCCAGCGCCGAATTGCGCGCGCATCGCACTCATACAGCCGTCCTCTATCGCGATCAGAAGACAACAGTACAGAACGATCGTTCAGTTCGTTCTTCACAAGTCAATTGAAACAATGTCTTTAAATATCTCCGTTTCGCGTGTGCGGTATAACTGCATGTTCGCCTGCGTCCCTCTTGTGTGTTGACTATCTATCTATCTATCTATCTATCTATCTATCTATCTATCTATCTATCTATCTATCTTCAGTTTCAAATGAATCATTTTAATGAGTAGCAATTTAAAGCGATTTCTCCTAGCATGAACGTGTGGGGTGAATGAGGTCAAAAGGTTTCAGTTTAGTGGTTCTCAAACATGGAGTTAAGAAAGGACCTTAGGAAGAGATGAGGATTCAAACTAGAGAATTATTAACAGAAATAACATTTATGGAAGAAATACAGGCTCATTTTATTGGTCATTTGGAATAAATTTGTTTTAAATCTGTGATGTATCTTCATGCTGAAATAAATCAAATAAAGACATTTCCAGCTGACGAAGCTACATCTGTCACAGTTTTCAAATAGAAGAACGACTTCCCACCTTTTCACTTATAGCCTAATAAAAATGATCATGTTTTGTTTAGAAGCAATCATAAATATTTGAGAATATAATTAAGGATTGATAATTAACCATAAAACAATAAATTATTTATTAGGTTTTTTTTAATTAACTTCATTAATAAAAATAAAAAATAAGATTAAAACTTTGTTTTATTTTGTGATTGCACTCAATTGGTTTGGTCACACAATGGAAAAAAAAAGAAAAGAATTGACAGTCGACTGAGTGGCAAAGATAAGCAAGTACCACATTAATCATAGGCAAAATAAATAAATTACATCAGCAGTAGGTCTCCAATCACTGCACTGTGTACTCTAGCTTTTTGTCATTCCAGTTAGCTTCAGAATGGAATATCTGTCAAATACTAAATAGTGTTAAGGAATAACTGCAACATTAAATGTAATTTCACTCATTGTGTGCAGTATACTGTGGGTGGTACTTGTGCTAAAATAGCATTAAGGAAACTGCAGCGAATGTGACATCAGTGACCTCAACTACTTGGAAAGACAGGAGAGAACTCTCTGCTATAACGTAATGATTCTAAATAACAAGGTCAAATGGTCAACAAAAGGTCAAATGACAATTGAAAAGTTGCTAAAATCAAGGCTTTCTTCAATAGGATAAAAAAAAAGTTTTTTTCACATTATTTCTTAAACATTTTATCAATGCACATAGATTTTAAAATAGAACAAAAAATTATTTTGCTATTATAGCATGCACACAAAAATCCAAGTATGATGTCTTTCATACTGAATTTTGTGATAAGCTCTTATCTGATGTGGTAGTTCTTTGTTTTGTGCACAGCAGACAGACTGTACCATTCTTGCAATCAAAATGAAAAAGAAACAAGGACAGTTACATCAGCAAGTCTTCCTGGAAAGTTTGTGTATGTTTCAAAGATTTTCAACAATAACTTTTAATTCCAATGTTTCTTTAATATGCAAACATTCGTTTTTTTGTACAAGACTTCAGCATTGTTTTTCAACATTTTCTCTCATCCACCTTATATTTAAATGGGGTACAAACAAAATACTGTAGTTTTTGACAAGACCATTTACCAAGGTATTTCAGTATTGTCCCATGCATAGGCTTTACCTGTTTTGTCTATATTTAGAGTGTCTATAATCTTCATAAGGCACTGGACTGAGTACTCTGTACTGAACAGTTTGTCCTTGGGTACGTTTCGATGGTACGGCCGAGACAAATCTGTATTCACGGTTCCAGGATGCAGGGATACACACACAATTTTAGAGCGCCCACGACCCAGCTCAATGGACAGGTTTCTGGTGGCCATGTTTAAGGCAGCTTTAGACATCCTATAGCTGTACCATCCTCCAAAAGCTGAGGACAGAAATATAAACCAACAGAGATGTAAGCATTGGGTTGTTGAAACAGAAACAGTCCAAATTTGGCTACAAACAACTCTAGATGCACAAAGCTATAATCATTAGTAGGTTTTAAGTATTTAGGCCCTGCTTGGAAAAGTAACATATTTCAGATAATTTATTCTTAGAGAGAAACTTCCTCTGCGCCAACTCAACAAGACCCTCTAGTGGGAACTTATTTTAAATAAGTCTTATGTTTTTCTTTGTTTGATCTATAGTGAATGAACAGTTAATTGAGCACTTTTTAACACATAAGGTTTAAAAGGGTAGCAAAAGTTTCAAGTCAGAACAGGTAAAACAAAAAGTTCTCAGACTGTGCCTCAAGTACAGGCAACTTTATAAATTCTGTTTTCCACATGAGCTCATCTGATTTTGACAGCTAATCAATTTGTTCATGAAGCTGCTGATTGGTTATTGACTCCTCACCTGTAGCCCTATCTTGTTCAAACCATATTTTCTACATGAATAGAGAAACTTAGATACCAACCATTGTCTCCTATAGATCCCACTCTAGCAGTCATGTTTACAATGATGCCACTATGCTGTTTCTCTTTCTCTGGGAACTGTTGGCCAAAAGCCCCAGTTCCCTTCTGAAGCAGGGGGGCAAAATACTTGGCCATCACCAGTGGACCCACTGTATTAGTGGTCAAAGTGGAAATTATTGCCTGAAGAGGTGAGAAGGGAGATAGGGGTGGAAGTGTTAGGAAAAAATGTTATATGAACATGTCTCACAAGTCACAACGTAGCTATAATTTCAGTTTAACTAAAAAAGGTTCAATGGTCACCTGAGCGGACACGTCTCGTAAACTTGTTTCTCCTTTACCGGAGGGATGAAGCATGGCTGAAGAATTAATGATCAAATCCACTTTCCCAAAGTCAGCTTTGACTCTCTCGGCAGTTCTCTTGATGTCATCTTCCCTGCTGACATCCAGTTTCATTACAGTCATCCTGTCCGCGTGCTGCGCGCTCAGGGCTGCCAGATGTTGCGAGGCCTCCGGGTTTCTGCATGTTGCGATCACAGCTGCCTGAGATTTGTTTAAGAGTAGATATCTGCAGAACTCAAAGCCCAGACCTCTGCTCGCACCCTGCACGAGCGCCACAGCAGCCATGACTCCTTACGAAAACAAGATGCACGTGAATTTGTAATGGCTGCCCTCTATAGGACAAAGAGAAGAAGGACGCTTACACAACCAAAAAGTTTTGAAACTTGGGTGTTTCCGTACCAGATGGAGTAATTTTAATTTACATGGTATTTTAAAAACAACAAATGGAAACACATTTTTTAGGTAGTAGGTTAAGTATTAGGAATACATGTAGCTAGTTTGCCAATTACGATTTTATATATATATATATATATATATATATATATATATATATATATATATATATATATATATATATATATAATTTACATTTACGATTAATACCGAAATATCAAACAAACAAGAAATACATATATATATATCCAAGAATAGGTTTACTATATTATTATCAGTAGAATTCGTAGATGTATAGTTGCATAAACCATGAAGCAAAAAATACTTCCAAGTGTTTCTGTTCGCGAAGTGAATTCTTCATCTAGAGTAATGAGCCCATATAATTTGTTCAACAAATTTGATTTACAAAATCGGCAGTAACAGAAATCAGAGCCCATGCAGTTTTTTTTATTACTATTTTATTTATATTTTTCCACTAGGAGGCGACAGCGCAGCTTGTTTCCCAATTATTTTTATTTATTTTTTTTTTTTTACAAAAAAAGACGAGTTATTTTATTTATTTTTTAATTTTATTGATAACAAAGTTATTTTCTTGGGGTTTGTAGCATTAATTTCCAGACAACATCTATTGGCTCCTCAAATATTATACAAAATGGGGCAGATAAATCATGGACCTTCAGAGTGAATAACACACCCATTATTTTAATGATTTTGAGCTATGTTTATGCATTCCTATAGGCCTATTTGTTTCAAATGTATGTGCCGTTTTCAGTTAAAGTATCCTAAATGGTTATCACTTTAAATTAAATTTAAATTTAACTTTAAATTAAATTTTAATTTAAAGTAGAGTTATAAATGATCTAGGGCTGGGGTGAGGATAAGGCAATATTAATATTGGCAATAATAATTTGACTTCCACAATATTCACACATAATACTGTAAATGTCTATGTTTCTACCAGTGTTAAAAACCACCCGTAGCAGTGCAGCCTGTAACACCAGTACTCTTTTTTACTTGACATTACGTATAGTAAATATAAATGGTAGCTTCTGGAATTATTTTAATTTACAGAAGACAAGACGGTTAGGAGACACAAAACATTTAAATAATAAATTAATAATACATAGCTTATTTTGTTTCTGTAATATAGAATATCAGTAGTATCAATTCATGACTATTAGTCTATAAATTTGGTGCTGTGAACGGGTTGGAAAAATACTTACAAATGTTTGCTAAAGCTTTGGTTACACCCGTTAATGCTTATAAAAATAGCATGATAAACTTTCTCTTAAAACTCCCTCTCACGCAGAACAGTGCGTGCGAAAATGACGAACGAATGATCTCCTCTAAAAATAGAGAAATTAGCCGCGCGTCAGTGACTGAACGCTACTCGGATGCGCATCACTCATTGCGCGCGCAGCTGTGATCTCGTGCCATCATCGGGAACTCTGAAAAGTTCGTCAATAAAAGGAGCACGGCATGGTGCTGGACGATACCAACAGATCTGCTGTCGCGCAAAGCCACGAAGAAACTATGAAGTCCTTGATGGGCGAGGAGCGCGCGCGAGAGACAGGAGCAAGTGTGGAAACCTTTAAAGGCATGATGATCTCCGAGGTCCTTATCCCTCGTCTATTCAAAATTGCGCACGAGTCTGGAGAGGTGGCAGTGGCTGCGGGCTCCGGATCCTTGGAAATGAAGCCCTCCAGCTCTCCGATCTTTCTGGAGATGATGGAGGTGGCGAACGGCACGCGCTGCGCGGAGCAGATCCTCAGCTACGGAGAGGTCGAGAAGGTGCTGATCGGTGGAGTGCTGACCATGCTGACGCTCATCACCATCTGCGGGAACCTGCTCGTGGTCATCTCCGTGTGCTTCGTGAAAAAGCTGCGGCAGCCCTCCAACTATCTCATCGTGTCCCTCGCGCTCGCGGACCTCTCCGTTGCGCTCGCGGTGATGCCGTTCGTCAGCATCACGGACCTGATCGGTGGCCGCTGGATTTTTGGCAAGTTCTTCTGTAACGTGTTTATCGCCATGGATGTGATGTGCTGCACCGCGTCCATCATGACCCTCTGCGTTATTAGCATAGACCGGTGAGTTATTGAGGATTGATATTAGTGATTATTGGTCATGAAAAATGGTTTGGCAACAATTTACAATAACATTGTAAAGGTACATTGTTGTCATTAGTGAATATATTAGGTATCATGAACTTACAAAAAACAATATTTCTTTAATAATTTTATGTTAATATCAATTTCAACATAACCCCTTTTAAGAATAAATATAGAAGATTCGATATAAGAGTAGATAATATAATTTACAATTTAAATTATATTATACAACATTAAATTTTAATTATACAACACATTAATAATTTATATAATTTAGAATGAATAGTAATCTATTATGAACAAACATGAATTAAGAATGAACAACAGCTTATATAAATCTGTTGTTAGTTTCTAAAACATTAAATAATGTTAACAAATGATTAAACCTTATAATAAAGTGCTACCAATGAAATATTTAATTGTTATCAAGTAGGTTTCTCTGACATTTAATACCTGTACGTTTTTTTCTATTTGAACTTCTGTGCGGCATGAATTGTTTATTATGAAATGCAGTGTTGGAGAAATTCATTCTTTGGGTCTTGACTGTTTTGATCAGAATAGTCAAGAAACTGAATAAAGTCTATATCAAATAGCTAAAAACCTATGGCACAAAATAGCTCATGACATATTTGTTATGACTTATAGCTGAAGCTTTTTTTGTCATGATAATATGACTAAAAAACATCCTGTCTTCTTAGTTATTCATGAATTTTCCCTCCATGACAGATACCTTGGCATCACCAGACCCCTAACTTACCCAGTGAGGCAGAATGGATGGTGTATGGCCAAAATGGTGCTCTCTGTATGGCTGCTTTCTGCATCAATCACCTTGCCGCCACTCTTTGGCTGGGCGCAGAACGTGAACGATGACCGCGTGTGTCTGATCAGCCAGGACTTTGGCTACACCATTTACTCTACAGCTGTTGCATTTTACATCCCCATGACTGTCATGCTAGTCATGTATTACCCGCATCTACCGTGCCGCCAAGCTCAGCGCTGCCAAACACACCATCACTGGCTTCCCTCGTGCAGGACATGGGGAGGAAGAGGAGGATGAGGTGGAAGGAGCAGAAGGGGCAGAAGAACATGTGGAAGTGGATTGCATAACTGTTGCAATCAAGCTGCAGAGGGAAGTGGAAGATTGTGCACGTCTGCCTCGACTCCTGCGAGGAGTCGGCTGGAGAAGCTCGGACCGTAGGAGCATCTCCATATTTAAGCGGGAACAGAAGGCGGCGGCCACACTTGGGATTGTGGTAGGAGCATTCACCGTCTGCTGGCTTCCATTCTTTCTCCTCTCCACGGCTCGCCCCTTCATCTGTGGGACAGAGTGTAGCTGCGTCCCGCTGTGGGTGGAGAGAACGCTGTTGTGGCTGGGCTATGCCAACTCTCTCATCAACCCCTTTATCTACGCTTTCTTTAACCGTGACCTGCGCACCACCTACCGAAGCCTGCTCAGCTGCCGTTACCGCAATATTAACCGCAGACTGTCGGCCGCCGGCATGCATGAGGCCCTCCGCCTGGTGGAAAGACCGGAGGTGGTTGTCTCTGGGTGACCCGATGTGTGCACATGAAATACAAAGTTTGGAGGTCAACATTTGCACTGGAACTCACAAGCCTAAATGATCATTATGGCATTAAGGGTTGTGTTATGTTTGGACAGTACACAGTCCCAAAACAGTGGTCAAAGTAGACAGAGGCATGCATTATGGTCAATGCAATTGTATTTTCTCATTTTTACTGACATAGGAACACAATCATCGGCTTTCCTTTAGTAGAACAAGAGAGAAAAATGCATATATCTTATGTCTCACATAAAGTCCAGCTTCTTTTTCAATTCCAGATATTCTAAAACAAGAAATGCATATATGCATATATATATATGATGTTGGTGTCGTGACATCTCATCACTTGAGGGATTCTGGATACACAGATCAATAGAACTGTAGGGAGAAATCTGTTAAGATTTATCCGTTCTTGAAAACAGAAAACCACTCAGCATGGGCTCTGCTTTAAAAACGTTTATTGAGCCGTGAGAAGCTCCTTTGTCAACTGTCAGCACCTGTTAGTTCACTAAGTGTGATTCATCTGTCTGAATCTTGAGCCTCTGTGCTAAACAACTGAAGGAAAACCATTTCTACTATCAGTCTGCACATGCACACTCTGTATAAAACCACCAATTGTTTTAATGCGTTGATGGAAAGCACATAAAACCACATATCTAATGTCAGCTAAGCTTCTTTTTGCAGCTGTGGTTAAGCCAAAAAGAACAAGATGTAATCTGATCACAGATCAGTAATTAAAGGGATTCTGATGAGATTGACTCTTTTTTAAGGTAGCTATTTATAGTTTGATTCTGCTTGGATCTTGTATGTCACTTGTTCTTATTTATCATACATGTCAGAGAGAAATTACAGTTGTGATCAGCTTCACTCTTTTGAGTTCCTCAGAATCACCTGTGCATAAAAATATAGCCAAGTTTTTAATGACTTTTGTAGTTATGTCGGCCTGTGTAAATATTAAAAGCAGATGCACAAAAAGGTAAAGATACCTATTCAGTGTGTTTTGATTTTAAGTAGATGTTTTAATGTCACTCATATTTTCCTTAAAGATTTAAAATAAATGATGAATGAATTGGGATTTTTGTGAATTTCTTGCGTTAAAACCTTTGAATCATCCTCAGAACATTGCCAGATCTATTGAAAATTGCTGTTATCTTACTAATTATAAAATTTTCCCATTAGGATGGCATTTTTATGACTTTACCTTGAATACTGACTACTTCTAAGCAATAACAATCAGAGAAGGATAGTGGGAGAAGGGAAAGAAACCAGAAGTGAAGTGCTGGGGAGGTGTTCCCACTCACTTAGAATCACTAAAGCACTCGTTATGACTCAAATCTAATTAGTTGTCCAGTCCTTGAGGCCCTGCCAGGAATTCTATTTTAAGGGTCCAGTGTGGTTACCTGTGACAGCTACCTGCCGGAAAAATCTATTCACAGAGAGGATGCACTTCTGTTCTGATGATGATGGACCTGATTTCACACCAGTGTTTAGATCAACATGAATCTGCTCCAGTCCAGAGCAGTATTGTATGAGCTCATGCTGACACATAGAAATAATTGCCTGCTGAGCTTAAGAAGTAAAATAACATAAAGGCCAAAGGACTGTAAAATTATAGGTCAGAATAATTCCCTCACATTTCACATCAACCGTGAAAGTCCTTTCAGCCATAAGAGCGAGAGAGGTAGTAATCACATATGTCTTTCTTTGATTCTTTTTTTATTATTTGTCTAAATTTCTTTCATCTTTATTTCCTTTCCCACTGACATTTAGGTGTTCTCTCCATCCATCATGACACCTCATCAATGATGAGATTTTTTTTTGCAGATTATTGACTTCTTTTTTCTTTTTCCTTATGAATACTAATGTAAGATTTTTAGTGCATAAATAAATGACATTTGGAACCAACCTAGATAATAATTCTGAAAATCACATTACGGTCAGCTAAATTGTTCCACTAAAATACCTTTACAATGATCTGTGAATCTCACTTGAGTCCTTAGCACTCACACTTTGGCAACTTTTTAGTGTGTATCACACAGAGCAGAATGGATAATCATCATAATAATACAATTTGCTCTTGATTTCCTCTCATCTTGCTGTAGAGGTTACAGTGGGTTGTTGAACTGCTCTTTAAGTGATTTCTGTGAAAAATGGATACGTCTGCATTCTTCATCAGTCTGCATGCCATTTACATATTAAGTGGCTCAGACGTGTGTTGGTCACAAAAATTGCTCAAACTACCTGCTGAGAGAAAGCGAGAGAAATGAGAGCACTGAGAAGAAGAGAAAAATAACAAGAGGCTTCAACTGTGAGCATTCTGTGCACTTGAGACTGATTAGCTCATACTTGTGTTTGACTCTGCTTTAAAAAAGTAATAAATATTCAAGCTGGCTTATTTAACTACAATAGTAATCACAGACCCTAATCGTGGTTAGAGAATTTGCATTAAACACAACATTATTTAACAATCAGTGGCATTCAGAAAACAAAAATAATGACTTCTTTAAAGTAACATTCTGATTGGACTGTTTATAAAATGATTCATTGCTGCTTGTCCTAAATGTTACCTGTTACTCATCAAATTCCCTTTGAGGATGTCTTTTACACTCAGATTCACTCAGTTTGCCTCACTGCTTCTGTCCATCATTCTTTTTTTTCAGGAGGATGGCAAGCAGTTTTCTAACTGCAGGGCTTCTTCGCTGCTCTGATTATTTTGATAACCTAAGGACTGGCTCAATTGTCAGTGCAGGTAATTATTATAATGGTTAATGCAATGTAATAGTAATAATACATGAGTGACTGTCTGTACATCTTGTTTCCATCAAGTTATGTTTCTCTGGAATAAGAACCGAAAGGCAGTGCAATGTAGAAAGTGTACATTAACTAAAATCAACTTTTTCTGAAGGGTAACTCCATCCTAATTCCATGCTTGTTTTGTTACATTTCTACACAGAATACTTGAAGCAAAGTTATAATCAATTAAATTAACAAAGTTTCTATCAGTTTCTATCTTCTTATTTTTCACATAAGCGTGCTTAACAGTGGAATTCCTGGCAAAAAAATAAATAAAAGAAAACTGCTAATGGTGTATTGTTAGTATGTCTATACGGTATATATTGTATTCATCTCAGCTGGCTGGTTTGGTTCCTTATCTTATAACACTTTAATTGAGTTTATTTAATGAAAAATGAATATTTCCTCTAACTTTTCATTTTCAGTTCCCCCTTATAAATGCTGAAACAAAACAGCACAAAGTATATGAGTATTAAATGAGACAAGCTCTATTAATTTTATGATTGGCAATTTTTAATAATTTTCCATGTAAACATGGAATATATGGGCATATTTTAATCTTTTAAGAAGTTTTTTTAAGCAGTGTGAAAAGTTTAAAAGAATATTATTATACTGATAAAAACCCCTTGTATGTTGTGATCCTCACACAAATTGAAAAACTGTTCATTATCCCTGTTTTCTAGAAAACGTTAGTCCAGAATGTAAGGTCTTAAAAATTCAAATTCTGCTTTTTTAAAGATCATTATTTGGTGTATTTGGTGTCTGGCATCTGGCAATGTTCTCCGACAAGCTCAGTCTGCTCTGATTGGCCAACTGACCCAGTGCATTGTGATTGGCCGAACACGGCAAGCACTCGTTGGAAATGTAACGCCCATAATCGTGAGCTTCATCTTTCAAAATAAATGTAAAGACAGTTTAATAATGTCCTTAGTTTTACCATCAGTTCAAGCCTGAAAGGAGAACAGAGTCACGTGACAGACACAGTGATGAAGCCTGTATGTGTTTGCAGTACACAAGCCATGGACGGTTAAAATAGCTGACTCTCTCACTCTCTCTAACTCACACACACACACACACACACACAACACGCAAAACTCAAAATGCATTTGAACATTCAACAGCGAGTACTTAAACTAATAACAAAACATACTTATAGTAGTTGATTCAGAAGCGCCAGATTGTCGTAGCAAAGTCAGAATAACATCTGCTCCTAGGTTCACGAAACGGTCGTCCATAAGATGCATTGCTGTTCTGTTGTAAGTAAACCTTAAAGATTCCAAAATGCATCTACTTTCAGAAGGCCAAATAAAGTGAACAGCATCTATCTGACATGACTGCTTCAGCACTAACTGCGGTCACTGAAACCACGCTGCCTTTCTTTCTGAACATTTGGGCGGCTTTATGCAAATATTTTCCACATAATGACTAGACATGTGGGGGTGTGTTAGAACGAGGCGTTTTTAGGGGTGGTAATGGCAGAGTCTTAACTTTTATAAAGAATATCCCTTTGGATTTGAGACTTTAGTCTTTCCAACTTTACAGATCTACATATCTACGTCACTGTGTGGTAAGATTTGCATAACACCGCCCAAATGTTCATGCAAAGAAAGAAGGATTGTTTCCTGTATGCATAGCCAACAATGGTTCTGTGATCAAAGGTTGTTCTATAAAGTAGCCCAGTTCCAACTTTGCAAGGACAGTCTGGCACTTCTGACTTGCATCTTGTAACTACATGTTTTATATTTAAAGAATTTCCCACTGATGTTTCAAATGTGAGTTTTGAGCAGTGTAGAGTAGCGCTTGTCATTTGTTGTTTCCCCGTTCACAATTGCAGAAATGGTTTTATGTTTACACGGCGCGATACGCAATGCCAAACGTAAAAACAGAGTCAATATAATCAGTAATTATGTCCCCACTGGATGCAACAAATGCCTGGTTTGTAATGGGTTTTATTGATTTTGTCTGGGAGATGGCATCACAGTATAATGGGTATAATATTTCAATTTTTTATAATATTAATAATAATAATATTTTTTTTAACCTATAACCACATAAACACATTACATCACACCAAATACACAGAATTATGTTATTTTTAGCAATGTCATATGACCCCTTAAAGGTCTTAAAATGTTTTCAATCATTGCAGAAGGTCAAATATTTAAAACTGTATACATATCTAAACATCCTTGTTTTCCCTTTGAATTAAGTTGGTTTTTTTTGAGCCCACTGGGAGATATTTGTTCTTGCTTTAATCATGAACTCATTTCATTTTAATCAGTTCGCAGACTTATAACCCTATGTCATTTTGCTTCTCAAGTAAATGAGCTTTACAGAAATTTTTTTGGAAAATAAGTCATATTTCACATTGTAATACTATTTCAGATTGTAAAGAAAAGAAAAAATAATGCAAGAGTTAATACACTATTGTATATGGTTGATGAGAATGCACATGGATGAAGAGACACTGTTATGTATGTTTTACTTGGTCAATTACAGAACAAAACGTTATATGAGTTAAAGAAATTGATCAGTTAGGTATATAATTGTCCAAAGTGTGAAAAGGTGATGGATAATAATTGACCAGAAAAATAGGGAAATACTAATTGGGTGAGAAAGGGATGTGAGGTGGGGGTCTTTCTTTTCCTCCATAATGTCCCAAGTGTCCACCACCTAAACAGAGCATAGGCTGAGTGGTGTTTATCCCTGAGGATGTGATTTATTTATTTATTTTATTTCGTAAGATTCATTAAAAAGTCATGGAGATTGTTTGAAAGTTGTATTCATTGTGTGCTTCCTAAACATCTGCATTAGGAGAACATACCTGTATAGATATATTGTGTTCCCTTCAATTTAGCCCTTCTTTACCTGGTCTTTAAAACATGCGACGCTGCCCATTGCATGCTGACACTTGCCCGGCTACATGTGATCTGGTCACTCAGTGGGTATGACAATAAGCCTCTACAGTCAGATCCCTTCTGTGAGGTTGATTACGGAGGGCTGTGCTCCCCACAGCCATCCCATAATCTCACAGCATTAACACAGGAAGCACACATAGACATCCAAAACACCCCACTCACACTCATATGCCCTATAGTGAGAGATCATCATCAGAACATATGACCATATGAATAGGACATATGAACCGAATGAATAGGACAGGATGACTAGAATGGAACACTGATGGTTATTTAAGTGGGTTTGTAAGAGGAAGAAAAAGCTGTTGAGTGGTTGCAACTGAATGTGAGCATCAATAAAATAAAATGTGAAAAAGCTGTAAATAAAACAAAGATTTCAGAAGTACCTTGTACATGAAAATACTGTTTCAGTCTAATTCAAAATGTATCATTTAATTCAATGCTTTATTGACTTTCTTTC
>NW_020526271.1:0-23366 GCF_003368295.1 Carassius auratus | reverse complement strand
TGATTGTCAGTTTACAGCTTTCTGAGTCCAGTAATGTTGAAATAAGTGCCTCTGTTCAAATGAAGTGAAATCAGCCCAAATCTGCTCAAAAGCTTGTCTCTCTATATAGAGAAGCTGTTTCATTCAGTATTCAGTGCAAATCTTGCCAAACTGAAGATGCTTATGCCTTATGAAATACAATGTTTTCTGCAATGCTGTAAGACAGTTTTTAATGTGTTAGAAGTTATATGCACAAAACTTATGTTAGGACTTCAATGATCAAGATTGTCAGTTTACAGCTTTCTGAGTCCAGTAATGTTGAAATAGTGCCTTGTTCAAATGAAGTGAAATCAAGCCCAAATCTGCTCAAAAGCTTGTCTCTCTATTAGAGAAAGCTGTTTCATTCAATATTCAGTGCAAATCTTGCCAAACTGAAAGATGCTTATGCCTTATGAAAACAATGTTTTCTGCAATGCTGTAAGACAGTTTTTAATGTGTTAGAAGTTATATGCACAAAACTTATGTTAGGACTTCAATGATCAAGATTGTCAGTTTACAGCTTTCTGAGTCCAGTAATGTTGAAATAGTGCTCTGTTCAAATGAAGTGAAATCAAGCCCAAATCTGCTCAAAAGCTTGTCTCTCTATAGAGAAAGCTGTTTCATTCAATATTCAGTGCAAATCTTGCCAAACTGAAAGATGCTTTGCCTTATGAAATACAATGTTTTCTGCAATGCTGTAAGACAGTTTTTAATGTGTTAGAAGTTATATGCACACAAACTTATGTTAGGACTTCAATGATCAAGATTGTCAGTTTACAGCTTTCTGAGTCCAGTAATGTTGAAATAGTGCATCTGTTCAAATGAAGTGAAATCAAGCCCAAATCTGCTCAAAAGCTTGTCTCTCTCATAGAGAAAGCTGTTTCATTCAGTATTCAGTGCAAATCTTGCCAAACTGAAAGATGCTTGTGCCTTATGAAATACAATGTTTCTGCAATGCTGTAAGACAGTTTTTAATGTGTTAGAAAGTTATATGCACAAAAAACTTATGTTAGGACTTCAATGATCAAGATTGTCAGTTGTACAGCTTTCTGAGTCCAGTAATGTTGAAATAGTGCCTCTGTTCAAATGAAGTGAAATCAAGCCCAAATCTGCTCAAAAGCTTGTCTCTCTAATAGAGAAAGCTGTTTCATTCAGTATTCAGTGCAAATCTTGCCAAACTGAAAGATGCTTATGCCTTATGAAATACAATGTTTTCTGCAATGCTGTAAGACAGTTTTTAATGTGTTAGAAGTTATATGCACAAAAACTTATGTTAGGACTTCAATGATCAAGATTGTCAGTTTACAGCTTTCTGAGTCCAGTAATGTTGAAATAGTGCCTCTGTTCAAATGAAGTGAAATCAAGCCCAAATCTGCTCAAAAGCTTGTCTCTCTAATAGAGAAAGCTGTTTCATTCATATTCAGTGCAAATCTTGCCAAACTGAAAGATGCTTGTGCCTTATGAAATACAATGTTTTCTGCAATGCTGTAAGACAGTTTTTAATGTGTTAGAAAGTTATATGCACAAAAACTTATGTTAGGACTTCAATGATCAAGATTGTCAGTTTACAGCTTTCTGAGTCCAGTAATGTTGAAATAGTGCATCTGTTCAAATGAAGTGAAATCAAGCCCAAATCTGCTCAAAAGCTTGTCTCTCTAATAGAGAAAGCTGTTTCATTCAATATTCATTGCAAATCATGCCAAACTGAAAGATGCTTGTGCCTTATGAAATACAATGGTTTCTGCAATGCTGTAAGACAGTTTTTAATGTGTTAGAAGTTATATGCACAAAAACTTATGTTAGGACTTCAATGATCAAGATTGTCAGTTTACAGCTTTCTGAGTCCAGTAATGTTGAAATAGTGCCTCTGTTCAAATGAAGTGAAATCAAGCCCAAATCTGCTCAAAAGCTTGTCTCTCTAATAGAGAAAGCTGTTTCATTCAGTATTCAGTGCAAATCTTGCCAAACTGAAAGATGCTTATGCCTTATGAAATACAATGTTTTCTGCAATGCTGTAAGACAGTTTTTAATGTGTTAGAAGTTATATGCACAAAAACTTATGTTAGGACTTCAATGATCAAGATTGTCAGTTTACAGCTTTCTGAGTCCAGTAATGTTGAAATAGTGCCTCTGTTCAAATGAAGTGAAATCAAGCCCAAATCTGCTCAAAAGCTTGTCTCTCTAATAGAGAAAGCTGTTTCATTCAATATTCAGTGCAAATCTTGCCAAACTGAAAGATGCTTGTGCCTTATGAAATACAATGTTTTCTGCAATGCTGTAAGACAGTTTTTAATGTGTTAGAAGTTATATGCACAAAAACTTATGTTAGGACTTCAATGATCAAGATTGTCAGTTTACAGCTTTCTGAGTCCAGTAATGTTGAAATAGTGCATCTGTTCAAATGAAGTGAAATCAAGCCCAAATCTGCTCAAAAGCTTGTCTCTCTAATAGAGAAAGCTGTTTCATTCAATATTCATTGCAAATCTTGCCAAACTGAAAGATGCTTGTGCCTTATGAAATACAATGTTTTCTGCAATGCTGTAAGACAGTTTTTAATGTGTTAGAAGTTATATGCACAAAAACTTATGTTAGGACTTCAATGATCAAGATTGTCAGTTTACAGCTTTCTGAGTCCAGTAATGTTGAAATAGTGCCTCTGTTCAAATGAAGTGAAATCAAGCCCAAATCTGCTCAAAAGCTTGTCTCTCTATTAGAGAAAGCTGTTTCATTCAATATTCAGTGCAAATCTTGCCAAACTGAAAGATGCTTATGCCTTATGAAATACAATGTTTTCTGCAATGCTGTAAGACAGTTTTTAATGTGTTAGAAGTTATATGCATAAAAACTTATGTTAGGACTTCAATGATCAAGATTGTCAGTTTACAGCTTTCTGAGTCCAGTAATGTTGAAATAGTGCCTCTGTTCAAATGAAGTGAAATCAAGCCCAAATCTGCTCAAAAGCTTGTCTCTCTAATAGAGAAAGCTGTTTCATTCAATATTCAGTGCAAATCATGCCAAACTGAAAGATGCTTGTGCCTTATGAAATACAATGTTTTCTGCAATGCTGTAAGACAGTTTTTAATGTGTTAGAAGTTATATGCACAAAAACTTATGTTAGGACTTCAATGATCAAGATTGTCAGTTTACAGCTTTCTGAGTCCAGTAATGTTGAAATAGTGCATCTGTTCAAATGAAGTGAAATCAAGCCCAAATCTGCTCAAAAGCTTGTCTCTCTATTAGAGAAAGCTGTTTCATTCAGTATTCAGTGCAAATCTTGCCAAACTGAAAGATGCTTATGCCTTATGAAATACAATGTTTTCTGCAATGCTGTAAGACAGTTTTTAATGTGTTAGAAGTTATATGCACAAAAACTTATGTTAGGACTTCAATGATCAAGATTGTCAGTTTACAGCTTTCTGAGTCCAGTAATGTTGAAATAGTGCATCTGTTCAAATGAAGTGAAATCAAGCCCAAATCTGCTCAAAAGCTTGTCTCTCTATTAGAGAAAGCTGTTTCATTCAATATTCAGTGCAAATCTTGCCAAACTGAAAGATGCTTATGCCTTATGAACAACAATGTTTTCTGCAATGCTGTAAGACAGTTTTTAATGTGTTAGAAGTTATATGCACAAAAACTTATGTTAGGACTTCAATGATCAAGATTGTCAGTTTACAGCTTTCTGAGTCCAGTAATGTTGAAATAGTGCCTCTGTTCAAATGAAGTGAAATCAAGCCCAAATCTGCTCAAAAGCTTGTCTCTCTAATAGAGAAAGCTGTTTCATTCAATATTCAGTGCAAATCTTGCCAAACTGAAAGATGCTTGTGCCTTATGAAATACAATGTTTTCTGCAATGCTGTAAGACAGTTTTTAATGTGTTAGAAGTTATATGCACAAAAAAGTATGTTAGGACTTCTATGATCAAGATTGTCAGTTTACAGCTTTCTGAGTCCAGTAATGTTGAAATAGTGCATCTGTTCAAATGAAGTGAAATCAAGCCCAAATCTGCTCAAAAGCTTGTCTCTCTATTAGAGAAAGCTGTTTCATTCAATATTCAGTGCAAATCTTGCCAAACTGAAAGATGCTTATGCCTTATGAACAACAATGTTTTCTGCAATGCTGTAAGACAGTTTTTAATGTGTTAGAAGTTATATGCACAAAAACTTATGTTAGGACTTCAATGATCAAGATTGTCAGTTTACAGCTTTCTGAGTCCAGTAATGTTGAAATAGTGCTACTGTTCAAATGAAGTGAAATCTAGCCCAAATCTGCTCAAAAGCTTGTCTCTCTAATAGAGAAAGCTGTTTCATTCAATATTCATTGCAAATCTTGCCAAACTGAAAGATGCTTGTGCCTTATGAAATACAATGTTTTCTGCAATGCTGTAAGACAGTTTTTAATGTGTTAGAAGTTATATGCACAAAAAACTTATGTTAGGACTTCAATGATCAAGATTGTCAGTTTACGGCTTTCTGAGTCCAGTAATGTTGAAATAGTGCCTCTGTTCAAATGAAGTGAAATCTAGCCCAAATCTGCTCAAAAGCTTGTCTCTCTAATAGAGAAAGCTGTTTCATTCAATATTCAGTGCAAATCTTGCCAAACTGAAAGATGCTTATGCCTTATGAAATACAATGTTTTCTGCAATGCTGTAAGACAGTTTTTAATGTGTTAGAAGTTATATGCATAAAAACTTATGTTAGGAGTTCAATGATCAAGATTGTCAGTTTACAGCTTTCTGAGTCCAGTAATGTTGAAATAGTGCCTCTGTTCAAATGAAGTGAAATCTAGCCCAAATCTGCTCAAAAGCTTGTCTCTCTAATAGAGAAAGCTGTTTCATTCAATATTCAGTGCAAATCTTGCCAAACTGAAAGATGCTTGTGCCTTATGAAATACAATGTTTTCTGCAATGCTGTAAGACAGTTTTTAATGTGTTAGAAGTTATATGCACAAAAACTTATGTTAGGACTTCAATGATCAAGATTGTCAGTTTACAGCTTTCTGAGTCCAGTAATGTTGAAATAGTGCCTCTGTTCAAATGAAGTGAAATCTAGCCCAAATCTGCTCAAAAGCTTGTCTCTCTCATAGAGAAAGCTGTTTCATTCAGTATTCAGTGCAAATCTTGCCAAACTGAAAGATGCTTGTGCCTTATGAAATACAATGTTTTCTGCAATGCTGTAAGACAGTTTTTAATGTGTTAGAAGTTATATGCACAAAAACTTATGTTAGGACTTCAATGATCAAGATTGTCAGTTTACAGCTTTCTGAGTCCAGTAATGTTGAAATAGTGCCTCTGTTCAAATGAAGTGAAATCTAGCCCAAATCTGCTCAAAAGCTTGTCTCTCTAATAGAGAAAGCTGTTTCATTCAATATTCAGTGCAAATCTTGCCAAACTGAAAGATGCTTATGCCTTATGAAATACAATGTTTTCTGCAATGCTGTAAGACAGTTTTTAATGTGTTAGAAGTTATATGCATAAAAACTTATGTTAGGACTTCAATGATCAAGATTGTCAGTTTACAGCTTTCTGAGTCCAGTAATGTTGAAATAGTGCCTCTGTTCAAATGAAGTGAAATCTAGCCCAAATCTGCTCAAAAGCTTGTCTCTCTAATAGAGAAAGCTGTTTCATTCAATATTCAGTGCAAATCTTGCCAAACTGAAAGATGCTTGTGCCTTATGAAATACAATGTTTTCTGCAATGCTGTAAGACAGTTTTTAATGTGTTAGAAGTTATATGCACAAAAACTTATGTTAGGACTTCAATGATCAAGATTGTCAGTTTACAGCTTTCTGAGTCCAGTAATGTTGAAATAGTGCCTCTGTTCAAATGAAGTGAAATCAAGCCCAAATCTGCTCAAAAGCTTGTCTCTCTAATAGAGAAAGCTGTTTCATTCAGTATTCAGTGCAAATCTTGCCAAACTGAAAGATGCTTATGCCTTATGAAATACAATGTTTTCTGCAATGCTGTAAGACAGTTTTTAATGTGTTAGAAGTTATATGCACAAAAACTTATGTTAGGACTTCAATGATCAAGATTGTCAGTTTACAGCTTTCTGAGTCCAGTAATGTTGAAATAGTGCATCTGTTCAAATGAAGTGAAATCAAGCCCAAATCTGCTCAAAAGCTTGTCTCTCTCATAGAGAAAGCTGTTTCATTCAATATTCAGTGCAAATCTTGCCAAACTGAAAGATGCTTGTGCCTTATGAAATACAATGTTTTCTGCAATGCTGTAAGACGGTTTTTAATGTGTTAGAAGTTATATGCACAAAAACTTATGTTAGGACTTCAATGATCAAGATTGTCAGTTTACAGCTTTCTGAGTCCAGTAATGTTGAAATAGTGCCTCTGTTCAAATGAAGTGAAATCTAGCCCAAATCTGCTCAAAAGCTTGTCTCTCTAATAGAGAAAGCTGTTTCATTCAATATTCAGTGCAAATCTTGCCAAACTGAAAGATGCTTATGCCTTATGAAATACAATGTTTTCTGCAATGCTGTAAGACAGTTTTTAATGTGTTAGAAGTTATATGCATAAAAACTTATGTTAGGACTTCAATGATCAAGATTGTCAGTTTACAGCTTTCTGAGTCCAGTAATGTTGAAATAGTGCCTCTGTTCAAATGAAGTGAAATCTAGCCCAAATCTGCTCAAAAGCTTGTCTCTCTAATAGAGAAAGCTGTTTCATTCAATATTCAGTGCAAATCTTGCCAAACTGAAAGATGCTTGTGCCTTATGAAATACAATGTTTTCTGCAATGCTGTAAGACAGTTTTTAATGTGTTAGAAGTTATATGCACAAAAACTTATGTTAGGACTTCAATGATCAAGATTGTCAGTTTACAGCTTTCTGAGTCCAGTAATGTTGAAATAGTGCCTCTGTTCAAATTAGGGATGGGCATTCGATTAAATTTTCTTAGTCGATCGTCGGGAGAATTAACGATCGACTATCGATTAATCATTAATATTTTTATAATATAATTAATTATTTAATTTTTATAATAAAAAAATGCAATGAATACAAAAATACAGCGTGTTTTTCCTCGGTGAGACCTTTATTACAAGATCAACTTGTGGCAGACAGTTAAACTACGTTCAGGCAAACCGAACATATATCCGCGTGCATATGCAGTGCTATAAAGCAGCGGAACCTGCAGCTGCTAGCAGGCGTTCTTAACCCTTTCGAGTCGATTAACGCATATATGCGTTTTGAGTCTGAATAAAGTGCTTCATTCTTTTTTCTGAGGAAATCCATTTCTCAAATCATCAACCACATCACATCTTTTTGGGGTGAATTATGTCTTAGTCCTCTCATCGCGAAGCAAACAGTAAAATAAAATAAAAACGCTGCCTTTTCTCCTGTGTGGGCGTATTCAAGCCGCGCGCTTCAGTTTGAATCTGAATAGCGCGTTCAGCGCGGGGGCGTGGTCACATTAAATATAATGAAGGAAGATATGAAAAACAGACATTGCGTTGTTTTCATATGGATTACTTTATCTCAGAATATTTGTTTTTCGGAAGCACTTGTTTAGTTTAAAAGTAAACATTCCAGGCTTTCTATAGATATCTCTCTCATGTCTCTTCGTTGAGTATTCACGGAGTTACGGTTCATTTTAATGAAATGTTTGTACATGACGATCAGCGGAGACAAAGACTGTAGACAGCGCACCTTGTTTGTTATCTTTATTTTATAAGTGCACAAAGGTTTTTTGTTATTATGTCTGTATCCAAAAAAAAAACTAGACCCTTTACAGATTCGATTGATGTATTGCTCTTATCTGTACGATTAAAACTGAGAGTGTAATTTATCAGGGGTTATCAGGAGAAAATGACTCAAAACGCATATATGCGTTAATCGACTCGAAAGGGTTAAAGCCTCATGAAAATTTGCCGGGATGCATAGGTACATCATTTGAGTCGTGGCCGTGTTGTACTTAAACACGGCATCGCAATGTTTGCAGTTAACTAGTTCGCTTTTTAAATCAAAATGGTCCCACGCCACACTTCGCCGTGACATCTTCATGATTATTCTTTGAAATCAAAACGGAAGATCACAGATAACCGAGTAGGGTGTCAAATATTGCCCCATGGTGGTAAAATATTTAATTGCTGCCACACAGTGAAATTCATTTAATTGCTTGAAGACTCGCACTACGCAACGCAACCTGCATTAGATTAAAAAAATGCTTTAGATTAATCGATAACAAATTAACATGATCGAGGAAAATCTTAACGATCAATTATCGATCGTCGATTAATCATGCCCATCCCTAGTTCAAATGAAGTGAAATCAAGCCCAAATCTGCTCAAAAGCTTGTCTCTCTAATAGAGAAAGCTGTTTCATTCAGTATTCAGTGCAAATCTTGCCAAACTGAAAGATGCTTATGCCTTATGAAATACAATGTTTTCTGCAATGCTGTAAGACAGTTTTTAATGTGTTAGAAGTTATATGCACAAAAACTTATGTTAGGACTTCAATGATCAAGATTGTCAGTTTACAGCTTTCTGAGTCCAGTAATGTTGAAATAGTGCATCTGTTCAAATGAAGTGAAATCAAGCCCAAATCTGCTCAAAAGCTTGTCTCTCTATTAGAGAAAGCTGTTTCATTCAATATTCAGTGCAAATCTTGCCAAACTGAAAGATGCTTATGCCTTATGAACAACAATGTTTTCTGCAATGCTGTAAGACAGTTTTTAATGTGTTAGAAGTTATATGCACAAAAACTTATGTTAGGACTTCAATGATCAAGATTGTCAGTTTACAGCTTTCTGAGTCCAGTAATGTTGAAATAGTGCCTCTGTTCAAATGAAGTGAAATCAAGCCCAAATCTGCTCAAAAGCTTGTCTCTCTAATAGAGAAAGCTGTTTCATTCAATATTCAGTGCAAATCTTGCCAAACTGAAAGATGCTTGTGCCTTATGAAATACAATGTTTTCTGCAATGCTGTAAGACAGTTTTTAATGTGTTAGAAGTTATATGCACAAAAACGTATGTTAGGACTTCAATGATCAAGATTGTCAGTTTACAGCTTTCTGAGTCCAGTAATGTTGAAATAGTGCATCTGTTCAAATGAAGTGAAATCAAGCCCAAATCTGCTCAAAAGCTTGTCTCTCTATTAGAGAAAGCTGTTTCATTCAATATTCAGTGCAAATCTTGCCAAACTGAAAGATGCTTATGCCTTATGAACAACAATGTTTTCTGCAATGCTGTAAGACAGTTTTTAATGTGTTAGAAGTTATATGCACAAAAACTTATGTTAGGACTTCAATGATCAAGATTGTCAGTTTACAGCTTTCTGAGTCCAGTAATGTTGAAATAGTGCTACTGTTCAAATGAAGTGAAATCTAGCCCAAATCTGCTCAAAAGCTTGTCTCTCTAATAGAGAAAGCTGTTTCATTCAATATTCATTGCAAATCTTGCCAAACTGAAAGATGCTTGTGCCTTATGAAATACAATGTTTTCTGCAATGCTGTAAGACAGTTTTTAATGTGTTAGAAGTTATATGCACAAAAACTTATGTTAGGACTTCAATGATCAAGATTGTCAGTTTACGGCTTTCTGAGTCCAGTAATGTTGAAATAGTGCCTCTGTTCAAATGAAGTGAAATCTAGCCCAAATCTGCTCAAAAGCTTGTCTCTCTAATAGAGAAAGCTGTTTCATTCAATATTCAGTGCAAATCTTGCCAAACTGAAAGATGCTTATGCCTTATGAAATACAATGTTTTCTGCAATGCTGTAAGACAGTTTTTAATGTGTTAGAAGTTATATGCATAAAAACTTATGTTAGGAGTTCAATGATCAAGATTGTCAGTTTACAGCTTTCTGAGTCCAGTAATGTTGAAATAGTGCCTCTGTTCAAATGAAGTGAAATCTAGCCCAAATCTGCTCAAAAGCTTGTCTCTCTAATAGAGAAAGCTGTTTCATTCAATATTCAGTGCAAATCTTGCCAAACTGAAAGATGCTTGTGCCTTATGAAATACAATGTTTTCTGCAATGCTGTAAGACAGTTTTTAATGTGTTAGAAGTTATATGCACAAAAACTTATGTTAGGACTTCAATGATCAAGATTGTCAGTTTACAGCTTTCTGAGTCCAGTAATGTTGAAATAGTGCCTCTGTTCAAATGAAGTGAAATCTAGCCCAAATCTGCTCAAAAGCTTGTCTCTCTCATAGAGAAAGCTGTTTCATTCAGTATTCAGTGCAAATCTTGCCAAACTGAAAGATGCTTGTGCCTTATGAAATACAATGTTTTCTGCAATGCTGTAAGACAGTTTTTAATGTGTTAGAAGTTATATGCACAAAAACTTATGTTAGGACTTCAATGATCAAGATTGTCAGTTTACAGCTTTCTGAGTCCAGTAATGTTGAAATAGTGCCTCTGTTCAAATGAAGTGAAATCTAGCCCAAATCTGCTCAAAAGCTTGTCTCTCTAATAGAGAAAGCTGTTTCATTCAATATTCAGTGCAAATCTTGCCAAACTGAAAGATGCTTATGCCTTATGAAATACAATGTTTTCTGCAATGCTGTAAGACAGTTTTTAATGTGTTAGAAGTTATATGCATAAAAACTTATGTTAGGACTTCAATGATCAAGATTGTCAGTTTACAGCTTTCTGAGTCCAGTAATGTTGAAATAGTGCCTCTGTTCAAATGAAGTGAAATCTAGCCCAAATCTGCTCAAAAGCTTGTCTCTCTAATAGAGAAAGCTGTTTCATTCAATATTCAGTGCAAATCTTGCCAAACTGAAAGATGCTTGTGCCTTATGAAATACAATGTTTTCTGCAATGCTGTAAGACAGTTTTTAATGTGTTAGAAGTTATATGCACAAAAACTTATGTTAGGACTTCAATGATCAAGATTGTCAGTTTACAGCTTTCTGAGTCCAGTAATGTTGAAATAGTGCCTCTGTTCAAATGAAGTGAAATCAAGCCCAAATCTGCTCAAAAGCTTGTCTCTCTAATAGAGAAAGCTGTTTCATTCAGTATTCAGTGCAAATCTTGCCAAACTGAAAGATGCTTATGCCTTATGAAATACAATGTTTTCTGCAATGCTGTAAGACAGTTTTTAATGTGTTAGAAGTTATATGCACAAAAACTTATGTTAGGACTTCAATGATCAAGATTGTCAGTTTACAGCTTTCTGAGTCCAGTAATGTTGAAATAGTGCATCTGTTCAAATGAAGTGAAATCAAGCCCAAATCTGCTCAAAAGCTTGTCTCTCTCATAGAGAAAGCTGTTTCATTCAATATTCAGTGCAAATCTTGCCAAACTGAAAGATGCTTGTGCCTTATGAAATACAATGTTTTCTGCAATGCTGTAAGACGGTTTTTAATGTGTTAGAAGTTATATGCACAAAAACTTATGTTAGGACTTCAATGATCAAGATTGTCAGTTTACAGCTTTCTGAGTCCAGTAATGTTGAAATAGTGCCTCTGTTCAAATGAAGTGAAATCTAGCCCAAATCTGCTCAAAAGCTTGTCTCTCTAATAGAGAAAGCTGTTTCATTCAATATTCAGTGCAAATCTTGCCAAACTGAAAGATGCTTATGCCTTATGAAATACAATGTTTTCTGCAATGCTGTAAGACAGTTTTTAATGTGTTAGAAGTTATATGCATAAAAACTTATGTTAGGACTTCAATGATCAAGATTGTCAGTTTACAGCTTTCTGAGTCCAGTAATGTTGAAATAGTGCCTCTGTTCAAATGAAGTGAAATCTAGCCCAAATCTGCTCAAAAGCTTGTCTCTCTAATAGAGAAAGCTGTTTCATTCAATATTCAGTGCAAATCTTGCCAAACTGAAAGATGCTTGTGCCTTATGAAATACAATGTTTTCTGCAATGCTGTAAGACAGTTTTTAATGTGTTAGAAGTTATATGCATAAAAACTTATGTTAGGACTTCAATGATCAAGATTGTCAGTTTACAGCTTTCTGAGTCCAGTAATGTTGAAATAGTGCCTCTGTTCAAATGAAGTGAAATCTAGCCCAAATCTGCTCAAAAGCTTGTCTCTCTAATAGAGAAAGCTGTTTCATTCAATATTCAGTGCAAATCTTGCCAAACTGAAAGATGCTTGTGCCTTATGAAATACAATGTTTTCTGCAATGCTGTAAGACAGTTTTTAATGTGTTAGAAGTTATATGCACAAAAACTTATGTTAGGACTTCAATGATCAAGATTGTCAGTTTACAGCTTTCTGAGTCCAGTAATGTTGAAATAGTGCCTCTGTTCAAATTAGGGATGGGCATTCGATTAAATTTTCTTAGTCGATCGTCGGGAGAATTAACGATCGACTATCGATTAATCATTAATATTTTTATAATATAATTAATTATTTAATTTTTATAATAAAAAAATGCAATGAATACAAAAATACAGCGTGTTTTTCCTCGGTGAGACCTTTATTACAAGATCAACTTGTGGCAGACAGTTAAACTACGTTCAGGCAAACCGAACATATATCCGCGTGCATATGCAGTGCTATAAAGCAGCGGAACCTGCAGCTGCTAGCAGGCGTTCTTAACCCTTTCGAGTCGATTAACGCATATATGCGTTTTGAGTCTGAATAAAGTGCTTCATTCTTTTTTCTGAGGAAATCCATTTCTCAAATCATCAACCACATCACATCTTTTTGGGGTGAATTATGTCTTAGTCCTCTCATCGCGAAGCAAACAGTAAAATAAAATAAAAACGCTGCCTTTTCTCCTGTGTGGGCGTATTCAAGCCGCGCGCTTCAGTTTGAATCTGAATAGCGCGTTCAGCGCGGGGGCGTGGTCACATTAAATATAATGAAGGAAGATATGAAAAACAGACATTGCGTTGTTTTCATATGGATTACTTTATCTCAGAATATTTGTTTTTCGGAAGCACTTGTTTAGTTTAAAAGTAAACATTCCAGGCTTTCTATAGATATCTCTCTCATGTCTCTTCGTTGAGTATTCACGGAGTTACGGTTCATTTTAATGAAATGTTTGTACATGACGATCAGCGGAGACAAAGACTGTAGACAGCGCACCTTGTTTGTTATCTTTATTTTATAAGTGCACAAAGGTTTTTTGTTATTATGTCTGTATCCAAAAAAAAAACTAGACCCTTTACAGATTCGATTGATGTATTGCTCTTATCTGTACGATTAAAACTGAGAGTGTAATTTATCAGGGGTTATCAGGAGAAAATGACTCAAAACGCATATATGCGTTAATCGACTCGAAAGGGTTAAAGCCTCATGAAAATTTGCCGGGATGCATAGGTACATCATTTGAGTCGTGGCCGTGTTGTACTTAAACTGTCAGGGTTTGCAAGGGAGGAACTCAAGTGCAGACAGGATTCAACACAAAAGGGTTTATTAAATACAAAAAGGGAAAACAAAAACCCACGAGGGGGAAAACAAGGGCTAGGGTAAGGACTAAATAACCAAACAAGACAGGGCTGACCAGATAAAGACACTAAACACTAACTATAAACAAACACTCACGGTATACAGGATACAATCACAGTCACCAGTGTGGAACACATCTGAGAAGCACATAAGTAACACAATGAACCGACGCAAGACAGAGCACACTAGGAGATCTAAATAGGGGGAACAATCAAGACACGACAGGTGGCACAGATGGGACAATCAAGACACGACTAGGTTAACAAGGGGGGCGGGGCAAGGGAACAAGACAACACAAGCACATGGCCCAAAGACAAGGCCATGTGCTTGTACACAAAACATGGGTCTGTCATGATCCTGCCTCAAGACTAGGGAAAAATCAAGGACACGAGGGCAGAATCATGACAGAACCCCTCCCTTAAGGAGCGGCTTCCAGACGCTCCTCAAGGGAACATCAAACACGGGACATGACTGACATGACAGACTGGGACACAGACACAAACCAACAAGACATGACAAATAACAACAAAGGCAAACACGAGTACACAACGGCAGGGTTAGGGTGACATAAAAAAAACAAACAGGGAAGGGGAGGGGGCGGGACCACAAAGTTCATGGGGGACAGACCAGGGCGGGGGGTGGGGTAGGAATCTTAGGAGGACAGGACGAAGGCTGACGACGGGGGGTACGGGCAGGTCTGGGTGGTGAGGGGCGGGGAGGGGTCTCAGGACAACTGACAGGGGACATGACAGGAGCAGACAAGGGACGCGGGGCAACACTTACGGGACGCGGGGCAAGACTTACAGGACGCGGGGAGACGACAGCTGGACACGGGGGAACAACATCTACTGGACACGGGGGGACAACATCTACTGGACACGGGGGGACAACATCTACTGGACACGGGGGGACAACATCTACTGGACACGGGGGGACCACAGGACACGGGGGGACATTAACGGGACACGGGGCCACATCAACAGGACACGGGGCCACATCAACAGGACACGGGGAGACAACGGCTGGACATTTGGGACTTCTGGGGACAGGGTCAGGGGACAAGACAGGACTGACGGGGATTTCTAAAATTTGGACAAGACGGGACAAATAATCAGAAAATGCTTTAGCAGCTAGGACAATTGGCATCTCCTTATGAGATGAAACCGACTGTACAAGAGTCTTTGCTGCAGAGTCGGCCGCGGCTCTCTCCTCCGCTCTCACGACTGCCGACTTGCATACAGCTTTCTTTCCCGGCTCGGGCACGCTAGCGCTCACCGCTGCTGACTCGGACACGCTCACTGCTGCTGGCTCGGGCAAGCTCACCGCTGCTGGCTCGGGCACGCCAGCGCTCTCCGCTGCTGGCACGGGCACGCCCACCGCTGCTGGTACGGGCACGCCAGTGTTCTCCGCTGCTGGCACGGGCACGCCAACGCTCTCCGCTGCTGGCACGGGAGGAAACGGGGTCACAGGACCGGCAGGCCCCCTCTTCCTCCTCTTCCTCCTTGGGCGCGGTGCAGAGACCACAGCTGGGTCAGAGGCGGGTTGGGGGAGTTCGGTCTCTGGCAGGGCTGACTCCGACGATTCCGAGGCAGACTCCCACGATAACAGTCTCCCTCGCTTCCCGGGGAGACCAACGGGTGTGGGAGGCACCTCAGGACTCGGTGAGGGATGTGCCTGATCCCCCAGAGTGGCCACGGCCAGGATACGACCCTCTGGAACCGTTGGCAGCTGGGTAGGTGGGGACCTCTGGGGCTCCTCCTCTCGCCCGCTCGCTCCGGAACGACCTCCCCTGGTCCCCCGGAACACCACAAGGCGAGAGCCCTCAAAACAATCTCGCTTGCTGGCTGACAACATCCAGTATTGCCTCCTGTCTGCTGAGTTCCCTTTTGGTCGGTTCATTCTGTCAGGGTTTGCAAGGGAGGAACTCAAGTGCAGACAGGAAGTACAAAACAAAGAGTTTATTAAATACAAAAAGGGAAAACAAAAACCCACGAGGGGGAAAACAAGGGCTAGGGTAAGGACTAAATAACCAAACAAGACAGGGCTGACCAGATAAAGACACTAAACACTAACTATAAACAAACACTCACGGTATACAGGATACAATCACAGTCACCAGTGTGGAACACATCTGAGAAGCACATAAGTAACACAATGAACCGACGCAAGACAGAGCACACTAGGAGATCTAAATAGGGGGAACAATCAAGACACGACAGGTGGCACAGATGGGACAATCAAGACACGACTAGGTTAACAAGGGGGGCGGGGCAAGGGAACAAGACAACACAAGCACATGGCCCAAAGACAAGGCCATGTGCTTGTACACAAAACATGGGTCTGTCATGATCCTGCCTCAAGACTAGGGAAAAATCAAGGACACGAGGGCAGAATCATGACATAAACACGGCATCGCAATGTTTGCAGTTAACTAGTTCGCTTTTTAAATCAAAATGGTCCCACGCCACACTTCGCCGTGACATCTTCATGATTATTCTTTGAAATCAAAACGGAAGATCACAGATAACCGAGTAGGGTGTCAAATATTGCCCCATGGTGGTAAAATATTTAATTGCTGCCACACAGTGAAATTCATTTAATTGCTTGAAGACTCGCACTACGCAACGCAACCTGCATTAGATTAAAAAAATGCTTTAGATTAATCGATAACAAATTAACATGATCGAGGAAAATCTTAACGATCAATTATCGATCGTCGATTAATCATGCCCATCCCTAGTTCAAATGAAGTGAAATCAAGCCCAAATCTGCTCAAAAGCTTGTCTCTCTAATAGAGAAAGCTGTTTCATTCAGTATTCAGTGCAAATCTTGCCAAACTGAAAGATGCTTATGCCTTATGAAATACAATGTTTTCTGCAATGCTGTAAGACAGTTTTTAATGTGTTAGAAGTTATATGCACAAAAACTTATGTTAGGACTTCAATGATCAAGATTGTCAGTTTACAGCTTTCTGAGTCCAGTAATGTTGAAATAGTGCATCTGTTCAAATGAAGTGAAATCAAGCCCAAATCTGCTCAAAAGCTTGTCTCTCTCATAGAGAAAGCTGTTTCATTCAATATTCAGTGCAAATCTTGCCAAACTGAAAGATGCTTGTGCCTTATGAAATACAATGTTTTCTGCAATGCTGTAAGACAGTTTTTAATGTGTTAGAAGTTATATGCACAAAAACTTATGTTAGGACTTCAATGATCAAGATTGTGAGTTTACAGCTTTCTGAGTCCAGTAATGTTGAAATAGTGCCTCTGTTCAAATGAAGTGAAATCAAGCCCAAATCTGCTCAAAAGCTTGTCTCTCTATTAGAGAAAGCTGTTTCATTCAAAATTCAGTGCAAATCTTGCCAAACTGATAGATGCTTATGCCTTTATGAAATACAATGTTTTCTGCAATGCTGTAAGACAGTTTTTAATGTGTTAGAAGTTATATGCACAAAAACTTATGTTAGGACTTCAATGATCAAGATTGTCAGTTTACAGCTTTCTGAGTCCAGTAATGTTGAAATAGTGCATCTGTTCAAATGAAGTGAAATCAAGCCCAAATCTGCTCAAAAGCTTGTCTCTCTATTAGAGTAAGCTGTTTCATTCAATATTCAGTGCAAATCTTGCCAAACTGAAAGATGCTTATGCCTTATGAACAACAATGTTTTCTGCAATGCTGTAAGACAGTTTTTAATGTGTTAGAAGTTATATGCACAAAAACTTATGTTAGGACTTCAATGATCAAGATTGTCAGTTTACAGCTTTCTGAGTCCAGTAATGTTGAAATAGTGCCTCTGTTCAAATGAAGTGAAATCTAGCCCAAATCTGCTCAAAAGCTTGTCTCTCTATTAGAGAAAGCTGTTTCATTCAGTATTCAGTGCAAATCTTGCCAAACTGAAAGATGCTTATGCCATATGAAATACAATGTTTGCTGCAATGCTGTAAGACAGTTTTTAATGTGTTAGAAGTTATATGCACAAAAACTTATGTTAGGACTTCAATGATCAAGATTGTCAGTTTACAGCTTTCTGAGTCCAGTAATGTTGAAATAGTGCCTCTGTTCAAATGAAGTGAAATCAAGCCCAAATCTGCTCAAAAGCTTTTCTCTCTATTAGAGAAAGCTGTTTCATTCAATATTCAGTGCAAATCTTGCCAAACTGAAAGATGCTTGTGCCTTATGAAATACAATGTTTTCTGCAATGCTGTAAGACAGTTTTAATGTGTTAGAAGTTATATGCACAAAAACTTATGTTAGGACTTCAATGATCAAGATTGTCAGTTTACAGCTTTCTGAGTCCAGTAATGTTGAAATAGTGCCTGTGTTCAAATGAAGTGAAATCTAGCACAAATCTGCTCAAAAGCTTGTCTCTCTAATAGAGAAAGCTGTTTCATTCAATATTCAGTGCAAATCTTGCCAAACTGAAAGATGCTTATGCCTTATGAAATACAATGTTTTCTGCAATGCTGTAAGACAGTTTTTAATGTGTTAGAAGTTATATGCATAAAAACTTATGTTAGGACTTCAATGATCAAAGATTGTCAGTTTACAGCTTTCTGAGTCCAGTAATGTTGAAATAGTGCCTCTGTTCAAATGAAGTGAAATCTAGCCCAAATCTGCTCAAAAGCTTGTCTCTCTAATAGAGAAAGCTGTTTCATTCAATATTCAGTGCAAATCTTGCCAAACTGAAAGATGCTTGTGCCATATGAAATACAATGTTTTCTGCAATGCTGTAAGACAGTTTTTAATGTGTTAGAAGTTATATGCACAAAAACTTATGTTAGGACTTCAATGATCAAGATTGTCAGTTTACAGCTTTCTGAGTCCAGTAATGTTGAAATAGTGCCTCTGTTCAAATGAAGTGAAATCTAGCCCAAATCTGCTCAAAAGCTTGTCTCTCTAATAGAGAAAGCTGTTTCATTCAATATTCAGTGCAAATCTTGCCAAACTGAAAGATGCTTGTGCCTTATGAAATACAATGTTTTCTGCAATGCTGTAATACAGTTTTTAATGTGTTAGAAGTTATATGCACAAAAACTTATGTTAGGACTTCAATGATCAAGATTGTGAGTTTACAGCTTTCTGAGTCCAGTAATGTTGAAATAGTGCCTCTGTTCAAATGAAGTGAAATCAAGCCCAAATCTGCTCAAAAGCTTGTCTCTCTATTAGAGAAAGCTGTTTCATTCAAAATTCAGTGCAAATCTTGCCAAACTGATAGATGCTTATGCCTTTATGAAATACAATGTTTTCTGCAATGCTGTAAGACAGTTTTTAATGTGTTAGAAGTTATATGCACAAAAACTTATGTTAGGACTTCAATGATCAAGATTGTCAGTTTACAGCTTTCTGAGTCCAGTAATGTTGAAATAGTGCATCTGTTCAAATGAAGTGAAATCAAGCCCAAATCTGCTCAAAAGCTTGTCTCTCTATTAGAGTAAGCTGTTTCATTCAATATTCAGTGCAAATCTTGCCAAACTGAAAGATGCTTATGCCTTATGAACAACAATGTTTTCTGCAATGCTGTAAGACAGTTTTTAATGTGTTAGAAGTTATATGCACAAAAACTTATGTTAGGACTTCAATGATCAAGATTGTCAGTTTACAGCTTTCTGAGTCCAGTAATGTTGAAATAGTGCCTCTGTTCAAATGAAGTGAAATCTAGCCCAAATCTGCTCAAAAGCTTGTCTCTCTATTAGAGAAAGCTGTTTCATTCAGTATTCAGTGCAAATCTTGCCAAACTGAAAGATGCTTATGCCATATGAAATACAATGTTTGCTGCAATGCTGTAAGACAGTTTTTAATGTGTTAGAAGTTATATGCACAAAAACTTATGTTAGGACTTCAATGATCAAGATTGTCAGTTTACAGCTTTCTGAGTCCAGTAATGTTGAAATAGTGCCTCTGTTCAAATGAAGTGAAATCAAGCCCAAATCTGCTCAAAAGCTTTTCTCTCTATTAGAGAAAGCTGTTTCATTCAATATTCAGTGCAAATCTTGCCAAACTGAAAGATGCTTGTGCCTTATGAAATACAATGTTTTCTGCAATGCTGTAAGACAGTTTTAATGTGTTAGAAGTTATAAGCACAAAAACTTATGTTAGGACTTCAATGATCAAGATTGTCAGTTTACAGCTTTCTGAGTCCAGTAATGTTGAAATAGTGCCTGTGTTCAAATGAAGTGAAATCTAGCACAAATCTGCTCAAAAGCTTGTCTCTCTAATAGAGAAAGCTGTTTCATTCAATATTCAGTGCAAATCTTGCCAAACTGAAAGATGCTTATGCCTTATGAAATACAATGTTTTCTGCAATGCTGTAAGACAGTTTTTAATGTGTTAGAAGTTATATGCATAAAAACTTATGTTAGGACTTCAATGATCAAAGATTGTCAGTTTACAGCTTTCTGAGTCCAGTAATGTTGAAATAGTGCCTCTGTTCAAATGAAGTGAAATCTAGCCCAAATCTGCTCAAAAGCTTGTCTCTCTAATAGAGAAAGCTGTTTCATTCAATATTCAGTGCAAATCTTGCCAAACTGAAAGATGCTTGTGCCATATGAAATACAATGTTTTCTGCAATGCTGTAAGACAGTTTTTAATGTGTTAGAAGTTATATGCACAAAAACTTATGTTAGGACTTCAATGATCAAGATTGTCAGTTTACAGCTTTCTGAGTCCAGTAATGTTGAAATAGTGCCTCTGTTCAAATGAAGTGAAATCTAGCCCAAATCTGCTCAAAAGCTTGTCTCTCTAATAGAGAAAGCTGTTTCATTCAATATTCAGTGCAAATCTTGCCAAACTGAAAGATGCTTGTGCCTTATGAAATACAATGTTTTCTGCAATGCTGTAATACAGTTTTTAATGTGTTAGAAGTTATATGCACAAAAACTTATGTTTGGACTTCAATGATCAAGATTGTCAGTTTACAGCTTTCTGAGTCCAGTAATGTTGAAATAGTGCATCTGTTCAAATGAAGTGAAATCAAGCCCAAATCTGCTCAAAAGCTTGTCTCTCTATTAGAGAAAGCTGTTTCATTCAGTATTCAGTGCAAATCTTGCCAAACTGAAAGATGCTTATGCCTTATGAAATACAATGTTTTCTGCAATGCTGTAAGACAGTTTTTAATGTGTTAGAAGTTATATGCACAAAAACCTATGTTAGGACTTCAATGATCAAGATTGTCAGTTTACAGCTTTCTGAGTCCAGTAATGTTGAAATAGTGCATCTGTTCAAATGAAGTGAAATCTAGCCCAAATCTGCTCAAAAGCTTGTCTCTCTATTAGACAAAGCTGTTTCATTCAATATTCAGTGCAAATCTTGCCAAACTGAAAGATGCGTATG
Source organism: Carassius auratus (assembly GCF_003368295.1). Taxonomy (NCBI): domain Eukaryota; kingdom Metazoa; phylum Chordata; class Actinopteri; order Cypriniformes; family Cyprinidae; genus Carassius; species Carassius auratus. The sequence goes on along the minus strand of NW_020526271.1, from coordinate 2,667 downwards.
CCATATGAAATACAATGTTTGCTGCAATGCTGTAAGACAGTTTTTAATGTGTTAGAAGTTATATGCACAAAAACTTATGTTAGGACTTCAATGATCAAGATTGTCAGTTTACAGCTTTCTGAGTCCAGTAATGTTGAAATAGTGCCTCTGTTCAAATGAAGTGAAATCAAGCCCAAATCTGCTCAAAAGCTTTTCTCTCTATTAGAGAAAGCTGTTTCATTCAGTATTCAGTGCAAATCTTGCCAAACTGAAAGATGCTTGTGCCTTATGACATACAATGTTTTCTGCAATGCTGTAAGACAGTTTTTAATGTGTTAGAAGTTATATGCACAAAAACTTATGTTAGGACTTCAATGATCAAGATTGTCAGTTTACAGCTTTCTGAGTCCAGTAATGTTGAAATAGTGCATCTGTTCAAATGAAGTGAAATCAAGCCCAAATCTGCTCAAAAGCTTGTCTCTCTATTAGAGAAAGCTGTTTCATTCAAAATTCAGTGCAAATCTTGCCAAACTGATAGATGCTTATGCCTTTATGAAATACAATGTTTTCTGCAATGCTGTAAGACAGTTTTTAATGTGTTAGAAGTTATATGCACAAAAACTTATGTTAGGACTTCAATGATCAAGATTGTCAGTTTACAGCTTTCTGAGTCCAGTAATGTTGAAATAGTGCATCTGTTCAAATGAAGTGAAATCAAGCCCAAATCTGCTCAAAAGCTTGTCTCTCTATTAGAGTAAGCTGTTTCATTCAATATTCAGTGCAAATCTTGCCAAACTGAAAGATGCTTATGCCTTATGAACAACAATGTTTTCTGCAATGCTGTAAGACAGTTTTTAATGTGTTAGAAGTTATATGCACAAAAACTTATGTTAGGACTTCAATGATCAAGATTGTCAGTTTACAGCTTTCTGAGTCCAGTAATGTTGAAATAGTGCCTCTGTTCAAATGAAGTGAAATCTAGCCCAAATCTGCTCAAAAGCTTGTCTCTCTATTAGAGAAAGCTGTTTCATTCAGTATTCAGTGCAAATCTTGCCAAACTGAAAGATGCTTATGCCATATGAAATACAATGTTTGCTGCAATGCTGTAAGACAGTTTTTAATGTGTTAGAAGTTATATGCACAAAAACTTATGTTAGGACTTCAATGATCAAGATTGTCAGTTTACAGCTTTCTGAGTCCAGTAATGTTGAAATAGTGCCTCTGTTCAAATGAAGTGAAATCAAGCCCAAATCTGCTCAAAAGCTTTTCTCTCTATTAGAGAAAGCTGTTTCATTCAATATTCAGTGCAAATCTTGCCAAACTGAAAGATGCTTGTGCCTTATGAAATACAATGTTTTCTGCAATGCTGTAAGACAGTTTTAATGTGTTAGAAGTTATATGCACAAAAACTTATGTTAGGACTTCAATGATCAAGATTGTCAGTTTACAGCTTTCTGAGTCCAGTAATGTTGAAATAGTGCATCTGTTCAAATGAAGTGAAATCAAGCCCAAATCTGCTCAAAAGCTTGTCTCTCTATTAGAGAAAGCTGTTTCATTCAGTATTCAGTGCAAATCTTGCCAATCTGAAAGATGCTTATGCCATATGAAATACAATGTTTGCTGCAATGCTGTAAGACAGTTTTATTGTGTTAGAAGTTATATGCACAAAAACTTATGTTAGGACTTCAATGATCAAGATTGTCAGTTTACAGCTTTCTGAGTCCAGTAATGTTGAAATAGTGCCTCTGTTCAAATGAAGTGAAATCAAGCCCAAATCTGTTCAAAAGCTTGTCTCTCTAATAGAGAAAGCTGTTTCATTCAATATTCAGTGCAAATCTTGCCAAACTGAAAGATGCTTGATGCCTTATGAAATACAATGTTTTCTGCAATGCTGTAAGACAGTTTTTAGTGTGTTAGAAGTTATATACACAAAACTTATGTTAGGACTTCAATGATCAAGATTGTCAGTTTACAGCTTTCTGAGTCCAGTAATGTTGAAATAGTGCCTCTGTTCAAAATGAAGTGAAAATCTAGCCCAAATCTGCTCAAAAGCTTGGTCTCTCTAATAGAGAAAGCTGTTTCATTCAATATTCAGTGCAAATCTTGCCAAACTGAAAGATGCTTATGCCTTATGAAATACAATGTTTTCTGCAATGCTGTAAGACAGTTTTTAATGTGTTAGAAGTTATATGCAAAAAACTTATGTTAGGACTTCAATGATCAAGATTGTCAGTTTACAGCTTTCTGAGTCCCAGTAATGTTGAAATAGTGCTCTGTTCAAATGAAGTGAAATCTAGCCCAAATCTGCTCAAAGTTGTCTCTCTAAATAGAGAAAGCTGTTTCATTCAGTATTCAGTGCAAATCTTGCCAAACTGAAAGATGCTTGTGCCTTATGAAATACAATGTTTTCTGCAATTGCTGTAAGACAGTTTTTAATGTGTTAGAAGTTATATGCACAAAAACTTATGTTAGGACTTCAATGATCAAGATTGTCAGTTTACAGCTTTCTGAGTCCAGTAATGTTGAAATAGTGCCTGTTCAAATGAAGTGAAATCAAGCCCAAATCTGCTCAAAAGCTTGTCTCTCTATTAGAGAAAGCTGTTTCATTCAGTATTCAGTGCAAATCTTGCCAAACTGAAAGATGCTTATGCCTTATGAAATACAATGTTTGCCTGCAATGCTGTAAGA